>NW_004949151.1:1790325-1799403 GCF_000317375.1 Microtus ochrogaster | reverse complement strand
TATTAGGTTTCCATACAACTCCTCAGATGGCCCAAATTATTCTTAGCTGCCCCTTCCCATATTTCCTCTCTCTTTCCCTTTTCCCTCCCACACTCCCTGTATGATCCTGCTGTCCTGGCATCTGACCCTGGCCATTCACAATTTTCTATCCTATTTTCTCTTCTTAGGGAAATACATCCCTTCTCTCCCTGCAGGCCTTTACGTTCAGTCTAAGCCCTGTGGTCATATGGATTGTGCCTTGATTATCATTCGTTTGACAACAAATATCCACATATATTGCCTTATTTTATGTGTGTTAATTTACAGTCCTAGGAATGGCCCAACTGTGACTGTCTCTTGATTTATTTACATGTTATGTTTCTACTTCACTTTCTCTTTCAACTTGACATGTCCTTATCTCTCCAGTCTTCTGGGGATATTAAGTTCTTTCTTTATCATTTAACCTACTGTTTCTTGTCTTAATTAGTAGACGTCTTAGTATTGTTCTCTTATCTGATACCAGCATCACACACTTTAGTTTCTAACCATTTCCAGTGTATTCTAACATGCAGTTGGAGCAGCTTGAACTGAAAGCTGTGTCACCAATGCCTAAAGTTCACCAAAAAGTCAGCAGTAGCTTTTAGGTGGGAAGATATTCACTTCTGGGACTCTGCATTGTTCTGCTATGTATAAAGAAAGCTGAGACTTCACTTTGCAGTGGTTCTGAATGAGAGTGCGTTAGTCACCTGTCACTAGGACGAGAAGCTGGAGACGGTGAACTGCTGGAGGAGAAAAGGTTCACTCCACTCCCGTTCTGCATTGGCGCAGCTCCAGTGAGAATCTCTTGGGGATGGCAGGTAGGAGTGGCCAGAACAAGCAGTCACATCTCAAACAAGGAAGTCCAAGAGGGGAATGGGCAGGTGTTTTTTGTTTTTTGTTTTTTTTAAATAACATGCGGAGTATTTGAAGAGAATCTTAAAAGAGTGCACTACTGTAGTACATATTTGTAGGCACACAAAGACTTAAATTGGACATAAAAATTTCTAGTCATGGCAGATTGATAAGGTGGTGTCTATGAAAATCAGCATATTTATTCATTAAAAGTGAAAAATGATTTAGTTACAGATTACAAACATGTAAAATCTTGAAAATGATTTTTTTGATTTCATTAAAATCTTGAAATCAACACAGAAAACACTGATGTTTTGTTCTTGACTTTCTTTTCTATGACAAAATACTTAATATGAAGAACTTAAGGGACGAAGCATTTGTTTTGGTTCCAAGGTCCGGACTTTCTGGTCACTATCCCGTGGCCCCATAGTCCCAGGCCAGTGGTAAGGCTCCTCAACTTTTAGCAGACCGGAATCAGGGAAAAAGAGGGGCGGGAGCAAGAGGAGGATCTGGCTGCATTGGCCTACTTCCTTCCGTCAGGCCCTACCTACCAAGGTTTTCAGCATCTTCCAAAATGGCACCAGCACTGGAGACCTCAGCCTTAATACAGGAGCCTGCGGAAGGCTTTTTGTAGTCACATAACATGTCTGCAGGACCCAGGTTAAGCACAAACCTTATAAGACACTGCTTCCACAACCAGGTGCTGGCCACTCTGTCTTATCGACTCTTCGCCACACTGATTAGCTTCCTTCCTGCCCCAGCGCCCAGTGTTATTCATCACTGAAGGCTGTGGCCATATCCCCCAATACGTTTTTATACTTCCTCAAGATATTTGACCTCAAACAATACCGCCATATTGGCCAGGGGCCCAGTCAGAGCGTGGCAGCACACTCAGCTGGACCACTAGAACTAGTAGAGGGATTCGTCTCAGACACGTGGTATAGAGCAGAAATGGGAACGGTTTAAAACAAAGCAGGGTCCAAGAATGAATGCTGGATCCTCTTGCCATTCCATACCCTAAGAAAGAGTGTGGTGAGAATAGTCCGCCTGACAGGCGCCAGGACCTTTGGGTCAAGCAGGCTTCACTCCAGCATCCCTTGCAAGGAGGAAGTCAGGAAAATGGGCTGGTCCCATATATTCCTGTCTTAGAAAGCTTCTCATTGGCAAAGACAAACTGACAAAAAGAAAGCAGGTAAGCCAGGTGCTGCAGAGAGGGAGCTTTGTTGTCATGGCGGGAGCAGAGGGGAAAAGTCTAAGCACAGAAGGTACCAGGAAACTGCCGCCCAATCAGATACTTGGTGCCGAGGATTTTCTGCATGCTCCATCTTTGTGTCAAATCCACCATCTCTCCATATAGTTTTTTTTACTAACTCTCCACTCAGTATTTTACTAATATTTATTTTTCCTTTCTTTCTAGGGAAATATTGAATGGCGATGCACATTTTTCTTGTCAATCATGCTTCTGTTAAGGTTTTGAGGGAAAATCACCTCTGATAAGAGAAATCACCTCTGCTGTTTAAAGCTGAACATGAAGTCTGCTGGACAGTATGCTCCGAAGTCTCTGATAGCCAATGGCTCAACCTTGGCTGTCTTATAGCCAGGAAGAGTTGTCAGCTTCTGAGAGATCTGTCTGCTGAGTTTAGGCTCTGAAGTGCTCAGGGGCCAATAGGAACAGGACCACTGTCACAGAGCTTCCCACGGCTCAGTCTCTTGCCTTTGCCAGGACCAGTTCAACACTATACCCCTTCCTGGTATACTTCATCTTCTTCTGAAACTCATGACTGACCTGAGGCCATTGGAGAGTTTCAGCTCTGGAAACAATGTTTCCTAACCCCCAAAATCTAGGAGCACAAACTCTAACTTCTGCCTGGGGGTACAAATTCTCCAACATAAGAAGGATTTTCAAACACTCTTGGTCTAATTTGTTTTTCTATAACCAAGTGCCTGACCTTGGGTACTTTATAAGAAAAAGGTATGATTGTTTTATAATTTTGGTGAGTGGAAAGAGCAAATGGTGAGCCATGTGACACCTGGTATCTGATGAGAAACACTGGCTTCGTCACCACACGGCCGGCACAGAAGTAGAGCCAATCACAGAATGACTCTATGTATGGACAAGAAGGCAAAATAACAGCGGGGAGTTAAACTCACTCTTGAAACCATACTCTCAGAAACTGACCCAAACACAGGGGACTTGGCCCATTCTGGAGCTACAGCTTTGACTCACCCGTGGGAACAGAGATCCCTGGTTTTCCACAAAGCTCCACCTCCTCCAGGCACCCCTGCTCCACCACCAGCACACTGGGGACCATGCTTCCAGTATGTGGGCATTAACGGAACAGACTGTGTCCAAAGGACAGTATGACCCACACCATAGAAGCTGTCATTTCATGCTAATTCTTAGTGCCTCATGTTGTTGAACCCAAGGATAAGGTCTCCAGCCTGGACCCCTTTTCTGAGAATGCATGCCTTGCTGAGGCTCCCTCATTCCCCAAAAGACTCCCGCTCAGATGGTACATATCAACGTGCCATCAAACTGCTGTCGGTCTTGACTTTTAAATATTCTTGTGATTTTGATAAAATAGTATAAAATCCCACTTTGTTCTTGATCATTTTATATTTTCATTTCATTATTGTCTCATTTCTTTATTAGAGTTTCAAGCATCTTTGGACTGTGTGTTTTTGTTCTTTGAAAAATTAGAATTAGCAGACTGATATCAGTATAAAATCAGATATGCAGCAAACACTTGTTCTTTGGCTACTTCATGGTTTCAGGCTTGACAGGTAGGAAACACTCTCATGCAAATTTTCTACAAGTATCTGCATGTACTGGCTGCTGTCCAGGGTAGGACAAGAAGCAGTTTAAGCAACTGCAATCACTCCATCTCCAAGACCATGTTTATATGTTAAGAAGTTCTAAAATATTCTTCTTCCTCACTTCAACTTTTTATGTCATATGTGGGATAAATGCTGAGGATGACACATTTATAAAATGATTAGTATAATATTTAACTGTTTTGAATATGAATTTGGGAATTTGATAAGCCTGCTTTTAAACTTGAAGTTGGGTAGGTAGGAATCTGTAGAAAGAAATCTTTGTGGTAGGGAAATGTTAGTGTTCTTTGATTGCTGGTTAGTGGTGGTGCCTGAAAGCCACATAGGGAGAGGGCGAGGCAGTGTGAGGCCCCACACCTCACTCCTAGAACACAGTGGTGGCATGTACGGAAATACATATGTAAAACAGATGAGAACCTTGGCAGAACAAATGTGAAATCACAGGCTGCTCTGAAGTCTGAGAAGAATAGCATGATGCCTGAGCATGCAGAAAAGAAGCTAGGGAACCATTTATGTGTTTTGATTGGCAGCAGTGAAAAGCCACCATGAGTTTTGCTCTATTGGCAACTAGGAAGGCCCAGGAAATCTAGGAGGAGGAGTGGAAATTGCTTCATCCGGCAGTCCACTACAGTGCAGGCTTTCCCCAAATGCTGCCGTGAGTACTGATGTGGTGCAGTGGCCTGATACTATAACCTATGATCTGTGTCCTGAGGGGAAAGAGAATCAGGCTTCACTACAAGAAAGGCTTCACCGTAGATGTGACTTTGCGTATTGTTATATTCCCACATTTAGAACACTGCCTGGTGCTTCCAGAAATACGCTGTTAATTAGCGGAATAAATGATTTCTTGGCTTTATCGGTTCTCTTTGTTAATGGTATTTAACTTTAAAAGGGGAAATCAGGCAACAAGGACCTAGGTCAGCTAGTGTAAATGTGCAGTTTTGAGACTGGGCAGTGTGAAGAGCACATGACAACAGGGGATGCCTGAGGCAGGATCTGCTTCCTCAAAGGATGCAAAGCAGCCGCCCAGGGACTGGAGAGAAATCACAGTGATCCCTTGAAGGCAGGCTGCATACAACCCAGAGTGCTGCTGGAACTTTGCTGACCCGCATTGCAAGGCTGAAACTGGCATCAGCAAGACGTGAAGCTGCGTTATAATGGCAATGGCAGAACACAAATCTAAGTGTGCTGTCACAAATACATGAAGGCTCTGCAAACTGAGCTCCAGCTGCCAACCAAGGGAAGGCTGGTACAATATGGAAAGAATGTTTGGCCAGGCAAAGGCTTTTCCAGTAATACTGCCTCCGATAATGTCTAGTACCAATATTATTGCTAAATGTAAAGATAATAGACAAAATAATATACTTTCTGTAATTATGTCCATAATTATATACATAATTTTTTAATTAAGTGGAAATTAGATTGACAAATGTGTTCTTCTCTTTCCTTCTCTCTCTCATTTGTTTGTGTGTGTGTGTGTGCGTGCGTGCGTGCGTGTGCATGCATGTGTGCATGAATGCATGTGTGTGTGTGTGTGCATATTCATGCCCACAAAGGTTTGAAGGAGGCTTCAGACCCCCTGGAACCAGAACTACAGGTGGTTGCAAGCTGCCTGATGACGATGTTTGGAACTGAGCTCTGGAACACTGGAAGAGCAGTATGTATTCTTTTTCTTTTCAAAATGAAATGACTTTTTAGTAAGAAATTTGATAATTATTCTTCATAGAAACTCATATAGTATAAAAAAGAGATGAGAAAGTGGAATTTCTTTTTCTTGCCACACTCAGTAGGGAGTTTCACCAATAGAAAGGACAAATTTAGAGATGATAAGAAAGCGATACCACTCACTAGAACTCCATCTTCTGCCCTGCCATGCCACATGGCAGGCCTGTTCTGGGAGGATTCCTGGGTGGTAACCCAAAGAAGTCACTGGGTACTCATCACATCATTTCAGAAGGATGAGGTAACAACCACTGAGTCATCTCTTCAACCCCAATTTTGTTCTTTTGAAAGAAGACCTCCTATTGTCCGTGCAGAATAGGAGAGGGAGAATCTTACTTGTGGCAATAGACATCTTTATCTGGAGGGCTGGGAGGCTTTAGCACAGTTTCAAAGCAGGTAGAACTTTGTTATGGAAAGACTTGCTATGCCAGTTATGTCAAGGGTCAAATGGCATGCCTGGAAGTGCAATCAACACACGCAGTAGAGTCCCCGACTGTAAAGCGGGCCCATGAATCATTCACTTACTCAGTTCATTCACTCACTCAACAAACACATCCCAAGTGTCCTCTGAATGGGAGGGATTATGGGCAATGCAAAGAGGAATGATTTACGAACTTCATAAATAATTATTCCAAGGAGACTGGGTTCATCTTGTGAGGGGGAGAGTGCTTCTAAAAGAATCCTGCTGACATTTTTGTGGAAGATATTTTTAAAAAATATTTATTTATTTATTTATTTATTTATTTATTTATTTATTATGCATACCATATTCTGTCTGTGTGTATGTCTGCAGGCCAGAAGAGGGCACCAGACTTCGTTACAGATGGTTGTGAGCCACCATGTGGTTGCCAGGAATTGAACCCAGGACCTTTGAAAGAGCAGGCAATGCTCTTAAACTCTGAGCCATCCCTCCAGCCCAGACATTTTTTTTTCTTTTGAAAATTGTCATCTTTGATTTTTCAGTGGACCTTGTGTGGCATCTTCCTTCAAATAGTCCTTCAAAGATCTATTGACTTTTTAACAAAACTACAAGTTTATTAATGAGTATCAATGTGTTATTTAGATTTTTCAAATGACTGTTTTTCAGCCTTTTGACTAAGATGGAGTGTTAAAAATCCTGTTGTATGTCTTCATTATAATTATGAATTTGGAGAATGTGTTGCCTCTGGATGAAACCCTGCTAAAACTGCCTATCTCAGATGCAACCCGGTCTATTAGATAATTAAACTAACACACGTAATGATTTAATGGCACTTCTACAAACTCTTAAATATGCTTAAGTGTGTGTGTGTGTATATACATACATATATATTTATATGTATGTGTGTGTGTGTACACATGAATACAAACATACAGATAAATTTGCAGAAAAGGTAAAGTTTCTCAGAACACCATTTAAACAATCTCTGTCCATTTCATGCTTGTGGATGGGCCTTGGACCCAACCACACTGAAAACAAACACTCCCACTCCCTGTAAAGACTCAAGAAAAGAAGTCAAGATTCTCCTCTTGGTGGGTGCATAACTATGTGCTCGCAGACGTAGGACAAGGTTGTGGTCGTTTCATCACTGAAGTGTTTTGCAGTTGCGCAGCGCCACGCTTCATTTAGCTCTGCTGATGCAAGACCACACACACACGGCGGGGGAAGGGGATTTCAGAATCTGATTTGTTGGTGGTGTAATTTCAATGCGGACCACTCTGCGCTGAACAAGTGTGATTTGACTAGGGTAAAGACAGAGTAAATGTTATCTGGATCCCAGCATTTTCTGGTCCGCTAAGATCCCCCAACTCCAGGGTGGGTCTGCTTACAGAAAACCAGCATTGGTATTTATGTACGTGGGACAAGCTAGAAATGTCAATTTAGTAGAAATAATTTTATTTTGCAAAAATAGTCTAAAATACTTCTAACATCCAACAGTATTTATGGTAGTATTACATTTTTACATCTTAAATTTATTATTATTATCATCATCATCATCATTATTATTGTGTGTGTGTGTGTACTGAAGCACGCATGTGGAAGTCAAAGGACAACTTGCAGGAATCCTTTTTCCTTCCATCATGTGGGTCCCGGGGATTGAACTCTCATTATCAGGAGGGCAATCCCACTTGCTCACTAATAGGAGATTGCGATTAGTGAACTGAGCTTGATGTTTGGCATGTCAAACCAATTGGGTGGTAGCAATTAATCTTCCAAGCTTCTCATTCTGGAGTGGTCCACTTTGAAGTTGCATATGTAATTTGCTACTTTTATGTCCTATTTTATTTATTTTACTTTTATTACGATATATCAAATGCAGTATTAGGACTTTTTTTTTTAAATGCAGATACGAATGAGGGTATAAGAGTGGTCTTTATGTTTTGGAAATACCCCCTCAGTGAAGAGAACAGCCATGCTGGTAGCCCTGCTGCCGTTCTTTCCCAGCATGGTGGGCTCCTACTCAACTTCCTGTTCTTTTCCAGCAGTCCATTTATCATTCAGCTTGAACTTCTGACAGCTCTGTTTTCCCTTTTAGCTCAGGCAATTATTTTTCTTTCTATTTCACAAGAAAGTGAAGCCATTAGACCAAAATACTTTCAACTTCTTGACACGAAGTGGACAAGTTTGTCAGAAAGCACACATGTGACTTTCTCCTTCTTTAGACAAAGTAGGTGGAATTGGCTCTCGGAGAGCTGACGGGGCATCTCTCTCTAGACCCCCTTCTCTCACTTTCATAGACCTTGGTATCTTACCCTGTCATTAAACACATTCAATACTTCCATTAACAGCTGCTTTATGAACTCAAACAACTCAACGGCTAAATCTCTCAAGCAAATAAATAAAAATTGGAAGAAAGGATCCAAGATATACTTGCCAGAAAAACAAATGGAAACTAACAACAGCAACAACAAAAAAGGCATACACACAGACAACAGGTATTTAAAAAGATTTCTAATATCACAACCATCAGAGAACCACAAATCAAATTATCATGAGATTATCAAAACTATAAAAACATAAAAGGCAAATGTTGTCAAGGGCAAAACATGATAAACAAAAACTCAGAGACAGATATTGGGGTTCAACTTGAAGAACAGAAAAGCAAAGCAGCCAACCACTGTCTCTTTCTTCTACCTCAGTCTCAGAATGATGATCCTGCCTCCAGGAAACCTCAGAGTGAGACTGTGGTGAGAGCTGTCTCCTCCTGTTTTATAATCCTCTCTAGTTCTAGGATTAAGGACGTGCACCACTACCACCTGGTTTCTATGGCAAGCTAGTGTGGCTACAGGGATTAAAGGTATGTGTCATTGCTGCCTGGTCTGTAAGCCTGGCCAGCGTGGCTGTTTTACTTTTCTGATCCACAGGCAAGATTTATTTATTAAAATGAAAGTGAAATATCTCTACCCAAGGGTATGGAGAAAAGGCAATCTTTGAATGTGGTTGGCAGAAATGGCATTTAGCACAGCAGTAGAAGACTGCATAGATGCTTCTCAGAAACACAAAAACAGAACCGCAATATCACATAGCAACTGTACTGACAGAACCACAATATGAATCAGCAGTTGTACTGAAAGAACCATAATATGACTCAGCAACTGTACTGACAGAACCACAATATGACTCAGCAATTGTACTGACAGAACCACAATATGACTCAGCAGTTGTACTGA
>NW_004949151.1:1779868-1780527 GCF_000317375.1 Microtus ochrogaster | reverse complement strand
TCTTTTCATCCAAGTTACATCCAAATCTGACACACAGAGCACTGCGCAGTCTGAAAAGACATCTCTGTATGGCGGCAGGAATCCGCCGTGCTCTCCCACCTGCCAAAGCCTGATTCGGCCTTCTGCCCAGGTGCAGGCGGGGAGCGCTGAGCCATCAGCATGTCTCAGAGCATTCTCCTTCCGATCCCAAGTGGGAACACAAACCTCCAGTCCCATAAAAGCCATTGAAATGCTTTAAAGCCAGAGTTTGCACTGGCGGCACAGTCCCAGGAAGCTGCGCTTTAAAATGACACAGCGGGGTTTTTTTTCTTTTTTTTCTTTTTTTTTTTGCTGCTGTTGCCTAATCAGGAAATCTCTCTACTACAGCACAACACCAACAAACAGCAAAATTCTGTGTTAAACTCTCTCTCCCTTATTTTTAAGCCTTCTCAGGTTTTTAAGTGGATTTAGTCTATCATGTCGGGCGCCATTTGTAGTAATAGGTGCGGTGGGCTGTGTCCCGCCACCCAGCTAGCTTTACCCGAAATAATTACACGGAAACTGTATTCATTTAATCACTGCTTGGGCCATTTCTATCTTGCCTCTTCTAGGCTAACTCTCGCACCTGGACTAGCCCATCTCTAATAATCTGCTGTAGCCCACAAGGTGGCTTACCAGGG
>NW_004949151.1:1772898-1779768 GCF_000317375.1 Microtus ochrogaster | reverse complement strand
TTGTACTGACAGAACCACAATATGACTCAGCAATTGTACTGACAGAACCACAATATGACTCAGCAATTCTATTGCTGGTATGAATATGCAGGAAGTGAAACTGCTGTCTTTGAGAGCAGTCTCTGTGGCTTTATTTAAAATAGCCAAGCTATGATGCCAACCTAAGCACCCAGAAATAGATGAACTCAGAGCACAGACACACACATACACCACAAATGTATGCACGTGCACACACACACACACACACACACACACACACACACACGATGAAGTTATGAGTTAAGCCTAAGTGGGATAAATGAATCTGGAGGAAGCTGTGTCAAGCACAGGAGAACATACAGCACGTGATGGCAGAGGTGTATGGAGATATTGATGCAGAGGTGTAAAGTTTCAGATATACAGAGCGAGTAAGTTCTAAGGTATAGTCTACAATTTGTGATTACAATATAATAATATTATTAAGTAATAAATATTATTATATTGTTTGATGTCCATGGAATTTGTTAAGACAGAGGATCCTAACTGTTCTAATCGCAGTAGGTTAGAGAGACTATACAGCTTTCAGTTTTGTGCTGCTCTTGCAGAGAACCTGGGTACTCACCCTCAGTGGCTCACAATTGCCTGTAAACTCTAAGTCCAGTGACAGGGAACCTAATGACCTATTTTGGCCTCTGTTGGCACTAAAGTCACATGCACATGCTCCCGCCCTCAAAGATGTTTAAATCATTACTAGAATGTTCTCATCACAAAAAAGCTGGATAGTGGTGGAACATGCCTTTAATCCCAGCACTTGAGAGGCAGAGGCAGGTGGATCTCTGTGAGTTCCAGCCCAGCATGGTTTACTATAACTCAGGACCAGGATCAGTAACACCAATAATTGACTGGGTCCTTCCATATAAATCAGTAACCAAGAAAATGTCTCATAGACATGCCCCAAAGCAAGTCCGATGGTGGCATTTTCTCAGTAGAGGATTCCTCTTTCCAGATGACCCTGGCTGAGGCTAGTTAACAAAAAACTAGCCAGAACAATGGCGGTAACTATTTTACAGAGAATATGTATATTAAAATATGTTATAAAATTTTCAACTATATCTCAAATATTATAAATAAGAACTATAGGCCACAAGAGTATAAACCTCTGAAAAATGACAAAAGAGGAAATTCCTTCTGACACTGCTTCCTCTCTTTATTCTCTATCTGCATTTCCCGAATGAAAGGTGTGTCCCCACTGTTTCCATTCCAGGTCTTGCCGTACCCACACTGTAGTCTGCAGCCAACTCTAGTCTGGATTCTGATCCATTTCTTATCTTACCCTTGTCAAATTACCAAAATTATCTTCGACTCTAAATTCAACGAGCTTGTTATAATTTTCATATTATTGCCTTTAAAATAATTTAAAAACTGCATAGGACTGAACTAGGTCCCCTGAATACAAGTGACAATGGTGTGGCTTGGGCAGTATATGGGGCCACTGGCAGTGGGACCATAATCTAACTCTAATGCATGAACTTTGCGTATCTCATTTTCTACAGAGAGATACCTTGCTCAGCCTAGGCACAGAGGGGGAGGGCCTTGGTCCTGCCTCTACGAGGTGATGGGATAGACCTAGTTGACTTCTCAGGGGGTAGCCCTTATTCTTTCTGAGGAGCAGATGGGGGTGGGATGGAGGAAGGGGAGAGTGAGAGGAAAGGAGGGAAGGAGAACTGGGATTGGTATGCAATAAATAAATAAAATTAGTTACAAATTTTTTTTTCTTAAAATTTTAAAAATATTTATTTTTATTTTGCATGTATAGGTGTTTTGTCTGCATGTATGTCCATGAATCACAATCATGCACTGTCTGCGGAGGTCAGGGAAGGAAAGTCATATCTCTGGGACTAGAATGCAGACAGTTGTTAGCGTGTAGGTGCTTGGAATTGAACTCAGGTTGTCGATAAGAGCAATAAGTGTTGTTAACCACTGAGCAATTTCTCCAGCCTCTGTTATTGTCCTCTTTCTCAAAAGTTAAAGGAAATTTTTAAATTAATTCTTTGTCTGCATATGATATCCTGAAGGCATCAGATATCCTGAAACTGGAGTTAAAGGCAACTGTGGGCTTCTTGTGTGAACTTGGGTCCTTTGAAGAAGCAGTACCTACTCTTAACTGTTGAGCCATCACTCCATCTCTTCTTAAGCAATTGTCTTCTTAAGCATTCAGTATTCAATTGTCAGTACAGATGCATGCATTGTCACAAATGTCCTATGTGGGCATGGGATGTTGAGAGTAAAGAAGGCAATGTATGTATAGAAGTGGAGTATTTAGAACCCTCTGAACTTTATTCTTAGTTTTCCTATGCACCTAAAACAACCCTCAGAAATAGTTATTTTAGAAAATAGCAGGCCAATGGGGTGGTGTAATCCCAGCACGCTGAAGACAGAGGCAGGCAGGTATTTGTGAGTTCAAAGCTACCTTGGTTCACATAATGAGTTCTAGGTCAGCCCTCTAAAAACTGAGACCTTGCCTCCAAAACTAAGCAAAACAAAACAAAAGCCAAAACAATCAAGCAAACAAATATTTGCTGCATTTTTTTTGATGGAACTCCTTTGTTTCTCTGACCTAGCAATGTTCTACTTCACTCCTGAGTCTAGTCTCATATCTTGCCCCTACCTAGGATTCCCTTTTGATCTTCCCATTTTGTTACCACACTTATTTGTTAGATGCTTCTCCTTGTAGGCCTCTCAGCTGGGAAACTGTTTTTCTCACTACAGCAAATAAAAAGAAAAAAATCTAAGAACTAAATAAATTGAGTCTGGAGAGAGGCTCAGCACTGAACAACACTGCCTGCTCTAGCAGAGTATCCATGTTTGGTTCCCAGCACCCACGTGGCAGTTCACAAACGTCTGCAACTCGGGTTCCAGGGGATCTGCACCAGTTGTCTGTCCTCCATGGGCTCTAGGCATGCAAGTAGGACACATGGAAATGTGGGCACATATACATAAAATATAAGTACATTTTTAAAACAATAAATACAGTCCTAGTTAATCTCATTTAACAAGATGTATTAGATGTAAATACATCTGAATTTCAGGCATCTCACAGGCTTTGGTGTAAATGTATCTGCCAATATAGAATCATCTTACAATATTTAATATTTTTTATTTTATTTGACAACAATGACACTAAAAGCATACTTATTGTCTAGAATTCTAATTGAATGAGCGATCTAATTTTATGACAGCCAAGCTATTACTGCAGAATATTCTAAACGATATGCTCTGCCAGGGAAGAAGAAAGACAGCTTTGTTCATGTGGATATATGGAGTCACACTTTATGAAAACAAAGACAAACAAACTAGACTTGGGAAAGAAACAGCTATGTCCAAAAGCAAACCTTTCTTGCTATTACAGTGGAAGGGAAAGAAATACAAATAATCTGGCAAGACAGAACATAGCCCAGCACATTTATAGGAAATAGTAAACTCTTTTTATAATGATTTTAAATTTAAAATGCCTTAAACCACCACTAGAAAGAGACAGACTAGATTAAAAGTCAGGAATCAACTATACGCCATCTTCAAGAAATGTACTATCAGCAAAGATACCCAAAAATTTAATATCAAAAGATAGAAAACAAACAGCCAAGCAAATGAAAATTGCAAACAAATGGGTGTAAATAATTTTATGTTGAAGTAAACTTCAAACCAAATCTAATTAGAAGAGTTAAATTAGTGTGCTAGTGAAAGGAACAATCAATCAAGAATATATAACAATTGTAAACATTTATGCAAGGATTCTCAGAGGTCATAATTACATAAAACAAATATTAAGTGACAGAAAAGAGCACATAGATTCTGACACAAAATTTCGGGGGTGCTTCAACCCACTCTCATATTTATACAGATTTTCCAAACTAAAACTGAGTAAAGAAACCTCAGAGCTAAGCATATTATAGATGAACTTGTGCTTAACAGATAAATAGAGAAAATTCCACCTGACAGATTAGAAATACCCTTTTCCCCCTCAGTAGCATGTGGGACTTTCTCCAACTCATCATATAATAGGATACAAGTTAATTTGAAACATATATAAAAGATTAAACTATGTTCTTGTGTCCTATCAGATCCTAATGCAATATATCTAAAATGTAGCAACATGAGAAGCTACAGAAGCCACAAAAATACTCGGAGAGTAAACAATAGTTTTTTTTTTTTTTTTCGAGACAGGGTTTCTCTGTAGCTTTGGAACCTGTCCTGAAGCTAGCTCTTGTAGATCAGGCTAGCTTCTAACTCACAGAGATCAGCCTGCCTCTGCCTCCCAAGTGCTGGGATTAAAGGTGTGCATCACCACGGCCTGGCAACAATACAGTTTTAAATGAAGAGTGTACCATTAAGACACCAGAGGTGAAGCTTTTAAAATTCTAAGAGACAAATGATCATAGAAACACAATCTATCAAAACCTCTGGGACATGGTCAAGGCAATTTATAGTGATAGTACTTATATTAAAATAACCAGTGATACACAAACAACCTAATGATGCATTTGAAGGCACTTGACTGGGCTGCCTGTATTTTTGTCTAGTAACCCTATGAAGCCCAAATAATAATTTATTAGAACAACTTGCTAAACACACACATAGCTTTACTGGTTCTCTTTTGAGTTATCAAAAGTAAAGTTCTGCTGCAGAATGTCTTCTTTCTCTGGCAAAACTTCCCATTTCAGTGTTTGCAGCAAACCCTTCTGCTCGCTCTCACGAAGAAAGCACTTTTCATGGCAGGAGGAAATACTTCTGTCTGAAAATTATTTACTTTTCTTCTGTTCTCTCACTTAAAGCATATAATTTAGTTTATATTCAAATTGTGCCACTTTTAATACAGCCTAAATTTAACACATTTTTCATTCCCACAACTATTGGTAGCCATTACTCATATGTCACCCACCCCATGTCCTGAGGCAGTCACTGACCAACTGTATGTCTCCCTTGATTTATTTATCCTGAAGATTTTGTATAAATAAGATGATGCAAACATGCTTTTGAGACATGACTTCCCCTTGAGCAGAATGTTTTTAAGGCTTGTTCATATTGTAAGACACACCAGTGTTTCATTCCTCTCTAGTAACAAGGAATGTTTCATTGCATTCGTCAACTAATGGGCAGAGAAGGGAAATTTTCTTTGGTTTTGGATAACATTAACATTTTAAAATAGACTTAAAAGTATTATTGATTCACTGTCTTTGGTTTGATCTTTTCTAGGACAAAAAGAGGAAAGTATTTTCAACTTTCTATCCCTGGGAGTTGAGTTATGTTGCCCACACTTGACTCTAACCCCTAGACTCATGGGATTCTTCTATCTCTGATGTGGGGGGGATGTGGGATTCCCACTGTATGCTGTGACTATGTTTTATGACCATTGGTTAATTAAGAAGCTGATTTGGTCAACACCCAGGTAGAATAAACGCACACAGGAAGTCCAAGCACACATAAAGGGAAAAAGAAGGCAGAGTCTGGGAGACACCAGTAGCTGCTGGAGAAGTATGATGTGAGGTAACAAGCCATGAGACTTGTGGTGACATATAGACTAATAGAAATGGGCTAATTTGTCTGAAGAGCTAGCCAGTAAGAAGCCTGAGCCATTGGCCAAACAGTTTGTAATTAATAGTAAGCCTCAGAATAGTTATTCAGGAACTGGCAGATGGGAGAGAAACTTCCAGCTACATATCTCCTCTGTGTAGCTGGAAGATAGGTGGGAGTCACTGTATCAGCTTCTTTTATTTTAGTGGCTATAGAATTCTATTGTGATTTTAACAGCTATCCTAAGTACAGTGATGGTACCTACATTGGTACCTATTTGGACAAGCTGTGCAATTTTTAGATGTCTTGGAAAATTTAAACTTAAGCATTTATGGTGCAATAAGTTATATACTGTTTTTATGTAAAGCATTCTGGTCTGGTCCATTGATGAGTGTATCAAGAACAACCAATCAAAAGGCAAGATTAGAATAGTATGGTACTAAGAGACTTATGTCATCATGGGTATTGAGATACCATTTTGAAATCAATCTTTCTTGAAGAAGGCAAGTGTGTGGATGTCAACACTAACCATGCCATTGCCCAAAAGCACTCTGGGGGAAGTCAAATGACTGTGTTTATGTCGACCGCCACTGATAGAAAGTTGGCAAGTTAGGTCTAAATGCACTGTACTCCTGCTATCAATACATAAATGGTTTCCTTTCCCCATAAACTCACTTGAGTAGAGAGGATGGTCTGAATATTTCTCAAAGGAGTCACAACATCTTTTTGGATAAATAGTTGTGAGCATATTATAGTAGTTTTGAAATTCAGGCTCTGTGATGACCTTGGGAATATTTACATATTCAATTATTTCAAAATTTGAGCAGATGCTGAAATGAGAAGAATATCTATACTTTTTGAGAAGTCTCATGATATCCCAGACTTTCCTCAAACTCACTTGTAGTAATAAGAGCGGCGGGGCTGCGTCCCCAGCACCCCGGGCAGCCTGTCTAGCTTATGCCCCGAAATAATTACATGGAAACTGTATTCTTTTAATCACTGCTTGGGCCATTTCTATCTAGCCTCTTCTAGGCTAACTCTCGCACCTGGACTAGCCCATCTCTAATAATCTGCTATAGCCCACAAGGTGGCTTACCAGGGAGATTCTAGCCTACGTCCATCCCGGGTCGGAGCTTCGCCGTGTGTGCCTCAGAGAGCAGAGCTATCCCCGCGTCCACCCAGGAGCCGGGAGCATAGCGTCCCTGCTCCAGAGAGTAGAGTTGTCAGTCTGAGCTCACTTCCTCTTCCTCCCAGCATTCTGTTCTGTTTATTCCTCCCACCTATGTTTTAACCTATCAGGGCAAGCAGCTTCTTTATTTA
>NW_004949151.1:1755979-1770667 GCF_000317375.1 Microtus ochrogaster | reverse complement strand
CCCGAGAGGAGAGCTGTCGAGTCTGACCTCACTTCCTCTTCCTCCCAGCATTCTGTTCTGTTTACTCCTCCCACCTATGTTTTAACCTATCAGGGCAAGCATCTTCTTTATTTAATTAACCAATGACCTTCCTCCATCACTCACTATATAGCCTAGGATGATATTGAATTTCTGGTCCTCCTGCCTCCATCCTTTCAAATGCTAGGATAGGATTATGGGTGTGTTCTCCCACATGCTATCTACAGGGAGCTGGGGATTGATTCCCGCCAACCCAGCTATACCCCAGTCCTATTTACCTTAATTTGAAAATTATGCTTATTATAATCATTTGAAAATATCAAAAGAAGACACAACCGCCTTTGAACTGTCACCTTCTTTTAAAACTATGTCCCACATCATATCTATATCACATCCATATCAATCTTTCTCATTACTTCCGACAACTCAACATCTAAAGAGCAGAATACATTACCCTGACCCATTAAGTCGGGTATGCATTATCATGGGAAATTACTGGATATTCATAACCTGAGATGTAATACTACATTTTAGTGAGTCTAAGACTGTTATTCTTTAATATGCAAAAGAAATAGCTAATTAATCACAGTAACTTGTAGTATGTATCAGACATGAAAAAGTGAGGAAAATGTACATTTTAACACTTGTGGAAAGGAACAGCACTATTGGAAATACCTGGACATCCAGAAGGCAGCTACACACAAAGTATCAAAGGCAGTTTGGAGTATCTTTAATTAAAAGTTAAAGCACTGCATAATGATTAGCTCTGCTGAATCTCGGCCCGGTAGCTGATGTGGGGTTATTTGTTAATTCACTTCTGTGTGTATCATAGTTTGTCAAGATCCCTTGTCTTCGCCTCCCCAGTGCTGGGATTGCAGAAAGGCAACCATGTACACTGGGAATTTAGGTGGGATCTGGGGATTTGAATTCTGATACTCATGCTTGTAGGAAAACATTTTTTAACTACTGGTCCATTTCTCCAGCCAAACGTCCAGTTCTCTGCCCTGTACGTGACATGGTATTAGGAGCATTCATTTTCTTAGTGAATTAATGATTAAATGAGTATCTTATTCTCACATATTTGTCATAGACTATAACTTAAAACTGTACTTTTTCATACAAGAACCTGTTGGTTGATTGTTCTGCAAATGCCAGCCAACTGTGTAAGCACTCAATCAAGTCTATGGATCTGGGTTTCTAGCCAGTGTTTTAATGTGGCTAGAAGTCACAGGATTGTGAAAAGTTCTTTTGCATATCTGTGTGTGTGTGTGTGTGTGTGTGTGTGTGTGCATGCTTGCATGCGTGTGTATAAGGAGGGAAGGAGGGAAGTGGAGGAGAAGATGGGCGTAGAGAGGGAGAAAGAAACAGTATGCACTTTACTCTAGACTGTTTGCAGATGTTAGCTTCGATCTTCTATCTACCTGGATAACTTGGTGTATTCTGTGGATATCTCAGTGTATGCTAGTGAAAATGTCAGCTTCTAACAAGATATACTTCAAGAATATTGTGGAATGGCATACAACAAAACAGTGGTTGTAGTGATGTAACAACAGATCACAACCGCCTTGTTCTTACTGTGTGTGAGGCAATTCTCTCAAACTTCATCTAAACACACTCACAATTCTCTGACAAGACAGGGATCGTACTATATGGTTCAGAAGCAGACACTAAGCCCTGCCATAGAGCAAGTACTCTTAACCTTTGCTTTCATTCCCTAATGTAAAATAGGTTGTATTGATCTTAATAGAACAAAGCAAATAAAAAGAATAAAACAGCCAAGGGAGTGTGGTTTGAACTGGATCGAGATATCCTCTCTGTGTATTATAAAATTTGACACATCAGTTTACAACCGATGTCTGCTTTCCATGAAGGAAATTAGTTTGGAGACAGATGGGATATTTCAACTGAGGAAGGAAAGCACTAAGGTATGCAACCTATGCGAAGGATAGGGCAAACCTATTGAACAGTGACATACCAAAAATGCTTGCAAAAATATGTCACCTAGACAGCAGAAGACTGTCATCGCAAAGTCTGAAAAGACAGACCAATATGGGATTATAGAGCAGGCAGGCAGCCAGATGACAGATGACTTCATCTGCCTTTTATAGGAAGGTGTCTTGTTCAAGAGCACAGGAGACATAGATAGCACAGCTGTAATTAGGTAGGCAGGTTGCTGCAAGTCACGAATTATTAGAAGAACTGAGTTAACTAATTAATATCAAATAATATTTTAGAAAGAAATATGCTTGAACATTGGCAATATGGTTTTAAGATAATGAAGTGTTTATCAAAGAGTTACATTATTTTTGCTCTAGAATGATAAATGATTTCTGAGAATTTCCAGAAAAGTATTATTCAACACTATTTGCAAAACTATGTCTAAAAAAATAATGGTAAAACAAAATTGGGATAGGCCTTATGAACCTGCACTGCTTCATAAGCACTGCAGGACAACAAAAATGTCTGAAGTTTTGATTCAAGTTCAGATAAAAAGAACGCAATAGTTTAACAACAAAATAAAGGCACGGCAAAGTCATGTAGTTCCACACTGGGCGGGACTGAGAAAATACATGGAAAATTCACGATTCCACACTGGGTGGAGTCAACACTTGGGCGGAGTCCACACTGGGCGGAGTCCATACTGGGTAGAGTCAACACTTGGGCGGAGTCCACACTGGGCAGGGCTGAAAAAGCAGCAGCTTTGGAGAGGGATGAAGCGTCACTGGTGGAAAGAAGAGAAGAGAGGTGAACTGAGGATGGGTGAGGTTTCAGGCTTAGAAAATGTGAGCTGCTCAGAGGACGCTCCTCCAAGCCCCTCCCTTTGGTGCTCACTGCACTGTGGACAGCTTTGTGTCTCTTTGCTCTTAGCCAAGGCTGCATGGGCTGCTTTTACAGCTGTGAGCCACGGTTGTTACATGCTGCAGAGAATGTTAAGATTCTTGGAACTGTGTATCTGAACCAAGGTGAATTTTGCATTGGGGAGCTGTCCCATTGTGAACAACCACAATCAGTACTCATTGCTATATTTCTAGTTCTGTTTCTATGACTGAATCTACATTTGGTGATACCACCATGCAGGTGTTGGGAATCGAACCTGGGTCTTCTCAAGAACAGCAAATGCTCTTTCTAGGTCTATTTCTAAAAGTCACGAGTTAATGAAGAAATGACGCTGTTCATAGCCTTTTACTCTTAGTGCCCAGGAGATGGTTCTGCCCTTAACTGCGGTATCTTATAAAAGTCCTATTTGGGCCTCTACCAGCTGAAGCTCTTTCCTGTATCCTTAAAACTTTGTTGCACTCAACAATATTGTATCTATTCAACTATTTGTTGATTCTAGGAAGATAAAAGAAAAAAATTATGTAAACTGTTCACTTTGAAATAAAGGACACTGAAAAGAAATCCCACACTAGCTCAGAATTGAGAATAATAGATGGTTATTTATTTAGGGGTAGACTCACAAATCAATATTTTCTGCTGGAACGGAGAACAGCAACCAAACCTCGCAGCTGGAAAAGACTCCGGATGCACGCTTTGCTTCCCTATAAATAGTATAAGAGGCCATGCCCCAGTGGGAGGGAACTTAAGGGTTACTGGCTGTAGGATTTTCTACAGCACCAAAATGTAAAAAAAATCAACATTTTCAATTTAAAATAAAAAACACCGAAATACTCTTGATTGAATAAAATTAATTAATATCTAGATTAAAAAGAAAATATAAAATAGCTGGCATATGAAAATATATACTGTATTTTATGCAGTGCGAGTAAACACAGGCAACCTTTTTCTTTGTTTTAATTGTACGGTGGCCTATATCTGTTTATCTGCATTTTTACACCGAGTGGTAGGTTGTTGGGATTCTTACTGCATGATTTTCGCATAACATTAGTAAAAATCATTTTGAGGGAAGAACTACTTCTCTCAATACAAGTTAATTATTTCTGAGGAGTTGGCAGATAAAACAGATGACAAGAATATGATTACTTGTATTTAGCTTTTAGCACACTTAACATGGGTAACTGGGATAATGAGAACAAAAAGAATACTCTTTCTAGCTGATGGATTAATGGGGGGGGGGCATCCAGAAGCAGAGCTGCACGCGTCCATCCCAGGCTCTGCTCATCTCGCCCCCAATGAATGGACGGAGTTGAGACAGTCATTTCCTAGCAATAGGTAATCACGTTTTTCTGCCCTGCTTTTAATCTTTTGCATTCAAGCTACATGCTCATATTCATGTGATACACAACTTTACTTTCAAAGTGTTTGCTTATGGAAGATGCAAAAAATTTTATTCTAAATATACACTTGACAATATGGATTCAAATTTAATTCACTGGTGTGCAACCTTGTGTGTGATAGCTGAGAGTAGAAATTGTCAAATGGTGTATCAAAAAGGTAAATTAGCATTTGCTCAGTGAACCTGACATGACAGATGGGTAGGAGGAGGGCTGCTACCGCGAGAAGAGACTAAATATACTATAATTTGGATGTATATAGAAACTGAATAAAGATTTTCTAAAAGAATTTTCAATACCAAACCTATTTTCCACACTCATAATAATTAGTTCACCCTCCCATAACTCACTTTATGTTTCCACTAATTACACTGCCAAACATCCATGCACAGGAATTACCCTACAGGGGTTGTGCTGATTGAGAACACACCACTTTCAAGATAGCATGCAACAGTAGTGTTTTATAGTAGTAGTGGCAATAATAATATTCATACTAACATAGCTGAGAGTCTTTCAGCACTTGGTCGAGGGCATCACATACATTCTGACTTGATCCACACAGCCAAACACAGTCCTCTAAAACTAACTGACTAGTGGGCGGTGTTTGTTCCTGAAGACCACATGAAGGGTCACATGGGACAGGGTGAACTGAGCTAACTGAGAGATGGAGAGAACGTTCTAGGGCAGAGTTAAGGAGAATCTCCACAACCAACAGTCAGGATAGGAAAGTACGGTCAAGACAGAAAATGAGATCTTGGAGCAGTGAGACGGTAATCAAGGAGAAGCTGAGGTGAACATTCAGGTTAAGGCTCTGAGGAAAATACTGTGTATAAGCTTAATGCTGTGAAATTTGGGGAGAGCTACTGAAGATATTAAATGCTAGATTATATAAAAATAATTTTGGAAGATTTAGATGGTAACATGGGAGCTGGATCAGAGAGATGAGAATTACAGCTAGAGAGATTGGGAGAATTGTATTTGATTAGGAACTAAGAAGAGCTGGTGGGCACAGCAAGCATGGAGGATCTAGTTAATGTGTTTGCCATGGGTATTTGCTTACTACATTTACTCTGAGGGGAGGAAGAAATGATGACTTTGAGCTATATGTGGCATACACCTGTAATTCTAGCACGAGGAATCTGAGGCCGGAAGGTGGAGAGACCTGTTGCAGACAGGAGTACCAACACACAGACAGACTGGCTGGATCTCCTGGTCTAGATAACCTACAGAGGAGGACATATGTATGGGTGATAGGTGATGAGACAGGTTCTTGAGATATGAAAGAGTGGAAGCAGAAGCCTTACACCGAAGGTTCTGGAACATAATCACAATCTGCGGAAGCATTGTATTTTGGTGTCATCATCTCAGAGCTGGGAACAAGTTTGCAGAGACAAAATAATTCTTTCCTTAGACACATGGATAAGGCATGTAGAAGAAAACCAGAGTTTGAAAACACCTACAAGGTCACTTGACATCTGAGATCATTCTTGTAGTGCACACATGGATTAATAGTTTATTTTTAATTTTTATTTTATTTATTTGCATTAGTTTTAAAATTGACAGATACAATTTATGCATATTTGTTGTGTGCATGTTTAACCATTCATGCATATTGTGGAATGGATACACTAACCTAACTCACATGTTTATAACTCATGTGTTTGTCATGTTAAGTTGGTTTTAAGAACACTGAAAACCCACTCCAAGTGTTTCCAAAAATTAACTCATGTAAGTTATGTGCACTACATCAGACCATAGGTTCTTGTACTTTCTTTCTTTCTGTCTTGACCTTCCCTGAAATTCTGCATCCTTTCTCCTACATCAGTGTTGGAGTGAGGTGGAGATGGGAACTTGGCAGAGGTTTTAGATTGCATGTTCTTATAATCACAAGTTAGCTAATGTTGTCAACTGCTTGCATGCTGACAGTTTGTAAGTAGGTTAGATTGTCTAGAAAAAAAACCCCTCACTTCAACAATGACATGGATAGTAGGCACAGAAGCAGAATGTGGGCCTATTGGGGAGTCCTGATATTCCAAACAAGGGAAGGAAAATAATGCAAGGAACCTAGGTTTATTAGCTTGGTGTTCTGGTGAGCTCCTACCAGTTCTAGTGGGGTTGTCTCTGGTGGGCTCCTACCAGTTCTAGTGGGATTGTCTCTGGTGGGTTCCTAACAGTGTGAGTTGGTCTGTCTCTGGTGGGCTCCTAACAGTGTGAGCAGGGCTGTCTCTGGTGGGCTCCTAACAGTGTGAGCGGGGCTGTCTCTGGTGGACTCCTAGCAGTGGGTGCGGGGCTGTCTCTGGTTCTTTGGCCTGCTTTTGGGATCCTATTCCTCCTGTTGGGTTGCCTTATCCAGCCTCGATATGAGGGTTTGTGCCTAGCTTTATTGTAAATTGTTATGTCATGTTTGGCTGATATTCCTAGGAGGCCTGCTTTTTTTCTGAAGGGAAACAGAGGAGGACTAGATATGGAGGAGAAGGGAGGTAGGGGATCTGGGAAGAGGGAAGGGAGGAGGGGCTGCAGTCAGTATGTAATATATGAGAGAAGATATGTAAATGAATAAATCAATTAAATAAATAAGTAGATAAAATAAATGATGGATGGAATGAAGGAAGAAAGGAAGGAAGAAAAAATCTGCTGCATGGCAGTTATTCCTGAGCTACTTGGAGACTATAAAGATGTTGGAATAGAATCATATTTTTAGGTTTTGAAGAAAATCTTCCTGTTCAAGGTAACCTGGTTTTTGTATACTCATTCAATTCTCATCACTTAAAAAAAAAACAAAAAAGTATCCTGCTTATTATTCTTGAGATAAGTATCAAATGATTTCTATATACTGGCAATCACAGAGTGAGGTATAGAGTCAGTGTTTGCTAACAAACTCTACTCTGCCAGTCCCCATCAGCAAACAGCACAGGGAGCAACTCTGCAGAGTGTGCAGAGAGGCTGGGGCGATGGCTCAGCAGGCGAGTCTGAACCCACGTGGTGGAAGGAGAGAGCTGTCTTCTCCAATCTGTGCTCTAATTTCTACGCTCATATTGTGGCATATGTGAGCATGCATGCACACACAGTCCTCACAACCCCTACCCCGCCACACAAACACTCATGCATCCTCACTTGTTTGCACGCGTGCTTGCACACACACACACACACACACACACACACACACACACCACACGTAAATAAGTAAATGTGACTAAAAAAAAAATACACGCTTAATTTCTATGGCAAAGAGGCTTTAAGCCTGTCCAAAACAGCTCTAGACAATGGCCAAGTGTAAGGATGGAAGTGTAAATGAACTAACATTAAAGGGAGCTAAAAGTTCACACGCACAGATCAGCACACTTGTGTTCCATGGCCAGCAGACATCGGGCTCTTCCATCACCGCAATGAGTTCTATTAGACAGCCAGGTATAAGCTATAAAGCACAGCCGGCTATCATAACCAGACGTGGGTGCCATAGATAGATAATAATCTTGTTTTAAAGGATACAACAATATTTCACAAAGGCCTCTGGTTGCTAAATCTTGTTACAATGGGGCTTATTATCTCCACAGTCTGGGGTTAAGTTTGGCTAGTATAAGTCATTTTTACAAATAGTTCCAAGCTCTTTTCTAGGCAACGATGGGTGAGTGTGAGGCAGAGGAAGCAGCAGAAGCAGATCTTTGGGGGAACCTGAAAATACTAGACTCCGGATGAGGCTTAGACTGTCTATGGCTGTTTCTTCTTTCACACTGCCTGCTTGTGTGTGTGCAGGGTTCTAATTTTGTACAGATAATGAAAACTCCCTGGGAGCACTGAAGGTGAATCGGGGCCTGGGAGCCTAAAGGTTCACACCATCACATCTTACAGAGCTGCAGCCACACAGTGGGGCTGTGAATGGGAGGAAGGAGCATAGAGCAGAAGAAACAATGGCCAGAGACACACAGTGAAAAATATACACTGGTCTGTGTGTGTGTGTGTGTGTGTGTGTGTGTGTATACATCAGGCACATACGTGGAGATTTGAAGACAACGTCTAAAGAGCCAGTTCTCTCCTCCTATAATGTAGGACCTGGGAATCAAGCTGAGGTCATCAGGAATGGGGGCAAGTATCTTTAGCCGATGAGCCATATGGCTGGTCCCCATCAATTTTATGTATGTATGTTAGAAGGATAAGGATCTCAGGGCTGAAAATGGTTGTAATACACAGCCATGGCTGCAAAATGGAATGTGTGTGTGTGCTGGTCCAGTGCGCTTGTCTGCACTGCACAGCTGAATGGGACTGCAAAGCTATGGGGCCACAACAAAGGGGTGTGCAACATAAAAGGACCTTAGCAAGATATGTGTGGCCAGGGACGTGGGAAAGGGGTGTTTCATAATTTATTGGGCTTGGTCAGATTTTTTAAATGCAGCTTTCTTAAAGCACCTATTACCATATTTCTCTTTAAACAAAACTCGACATGGGCAGTGAGATGAACAGCCTTCTTGAAAGATGGTCTCAACAAACTAAAGAGACGTAAGACGTGTGACCCTGCTGAAGAAGAGGTGTTATGTGGTGTGTTCTCACCACCACAACTGTGAGCCTGGTCCTCAGTGTGGTCTTGTTGTCAAAAGGGGTTCAGTGGGAGGATGAGATGATTAGAAAGGATAGTAGAGGACAATATGATACACACATATATATGCATATATATACACACATATGTATGTACATACACACATATGTATATACATACACACATATGTATATACATACATACATATATGTATATACACACATATATGTATGTACATACACATATATGCATGTACATACACGTATATGTATGTACATACACACATATATGTATGTACATACACACATATATGTATATACATACACACATATATGTATGTACAGTGAAATTGAGAAAGAATAAATTATAAATAACTAAACAGGAGAAAAGATGGCTGCTATCCACTTTGTAATGATGATGATTTTGGGTTCTAACCTTTCAATATTTCTAAGCCACTTTTCCACTCGCCCACCAGAGTTCCAGAGACCTAAGAGAAAAGATGCCCACTCTTTTGATTGTATGCAGTCAGTGTGTCCTGGTCTGTGCCAGCGTGCCAGAGACTAAAGCTGTAGCTCCTATCGACTGACTCATTCAGGCGACAGCTGCTGAGTGAAGCACACGGACACCACGAGCTGGGTCTGACACATGGGCCACCCTAGAGAAGTCAGAGGCATGCTGACAAACCTAAATGTGTCAAATGCCAGAGATCACAAGTGGCCTGAGCTGCTCCCCTGCACAACTTATCTGTCCCTCACTACTCCATGCTGTCCCTTACTACTCCATGGCTCAAAACTTTGAACAGTACTTACTTCTCCCTCAACTCCCAGCTCCTGTTTACACTTTGCAAGTAATCCTCTTCAAGTTTGCAAACACACACAGTCTGTCTTCACAATCTACAGAACAGTTTAGGCAGACCCCAGACTCACCCATGATCCTTTGCAGTGAACTCCCTTCTCCATTTTCAGCCTCTTGCAATTGCAAGATATTTTGTTTCTTTCTAGTTTTGTCTTTGCAAGAATGCTGTTTAAATGGAAGTGTACCATGTAATAGCCTTTAAGGTTGGTTTCTGCCCATCAAATAATGCATTCCAGAATCACCCAGGTTGTTATGGGTATCAATAGTTGTTTTTTTATTAATTATTATTTCATTTTTTATTAAGAATTATTTCATTGCATGGCTGTACTACAGTGTATTTGTTTATGCCCTTGTTGTGGGACATTTGGGTAGCTTCCAGTTCCTGGTAATTACAAAGCAAGCTGCCGTAAGCATTTACACACAGGTTTTATATAAATATAAGTTTTCATTTCACTTATGCAAATACCTAGGAGTCAGATTACCAACTCATTATGTTTATGTTTTTAAGAAACTGCCAAGCTGTTTTTGAAACTCATGCTGTTTTTGTTTTCAGCATTGATGTATGAGAGCTCAATTGTTCTACAGTTTGAACAGCATTCAGCTCTTTGAGCCATTCTAATGGTGCTTAGTTATAGTTCACTGTTTTTTCATGTGTTACTCTACAGGGCATGATGCTCAGGATCTCTGCATTTACGTGCAGTTTGTATGTCGTCCACAGTGACATATCTGCCTTTTTGCTTTATTAGATTGCTTGCTGTCACATTAATAAAAAATATTTCAGTTTTTTTTAACATGAGTGTAACAAATAGTTTCTCCTAGTGCATGTCTAGTCATTCTCTTAATCATGTCTTTCAAAAGCAGCTCACATGGGAGCCCCTTCCACAGTTTCCCCTCTCATGACTTGGGTGCTTTGTGTCATGCCTAACAAGTCCTTGGGTGTTTGAATGCCCTAAAGATTTTATCCTAAGATTTTCTTAATAGTTTTATATGTGTGTAATTCACTGTGAGTTGCTTTTTTAAAATGTTGTATCACAAGGTAAAAATACTAACACTCTTTTTATTATGTAGCTAGGTAAATGTTATAGTACTATTTGGTCAAAAGACCATATTTTTTCCATTGATTGAAAAATTATCTAACAACATTATGTGAGTTTATTTCTAGGTTTACTCTGATCCATTGAGATATGTGCTCATCATTTTTCTGGAGTCACAGCAGTGTAAAGCTTTGTAAGGTTACTCTTGTAGCTTTGTAAGAAAATCTGGAAATACGGCATCATTACCTTTACAAATTAGTGCTCCCTCAAAAATTTTCTTTCCTATTTCCAGGATTTTTCCCTTTTGGAATAGCTTGATGATTTACAAAAAAATAATCATTATTATTATCATCATCATCATCGTCTTTATGAGTTTGAGCTGGAATTTTCCCAGATCTATGCATAATTTTGGAGGAGACTTACGTTTTTAGCACCATTGCCCTTATTTGATCATTGGCCACTGGTAGTCAGAAGTTCTGAAATGCTGAACCAGAGGACAGCATGCCGAGACTCATGGGTCCTAAGCAGGCTCAGAACCAAACTCCTGTCTTCCAACAGACATCACCAATGTGTGTATTGATCTGGAGAGGACAGTTGTTTCTATTTTTTAAAATCTTTTCTGAGTCTTCTCTAACTTGGTTAGCCACCCAGTGTGACTAAAGTATGTCTATCTGCCAAAAGTAATTTACTTTTCATTTGTGGGTCTTTAGGGATCCAGTAAGTTGTTAAAATTTATCACTTGTTAAAATAAGGTGTATTTGAGCTTAGAACCCTTCCTGCTTCCAGTGCCCCTAAAACTGAGATTTCCTAGGAAAGAGACCTAACTTGCTATGACTTTGGGTCTTAAGATTCTGAATGGACAGAGAGACAACTGAACGCTGTTCAGACACTGAGCATTCCACACTAGTTGCACCTGCCTGTTTGTGAAAGCCGAGTACAGCTGATTATGGGAAACTTCCTGAATTCTTTCTGACAGAGGAGGTGCCTGGCCCGAGCTCTGGTAATGGAGAATTTGCTGTCTTGCATCTCAGTGGCAGTCCCATTTCTGCTGTTCATGCCCGTTCAGCCTTCAGAACTCAGCAGCTACCCAGCTCGGACTGTTAACCTTCCACTGGCTAGCTCCGGCTTCTTGGCAGAGTGCCAACTCTGAACAAGGAGGACGCCAGACCATTCCAGATTAAACTAGCTTGATTTAAGAAATAAGCCAGTGCAAAACAGTGAGATCCTCATTAATTTTAATTAACAGCTCCAAACAGAGTTGCACAACAAGGTCATTTCCCCTAAATGAATTATTAGAGATGATGTAAGGGAGCAACTCCTCCAAAAAGGGCTTCTGAACTCCAGGAGCTGGCAGTACCTGCTACCTGCCTTGTAGAAGATGTCTTTCCAAGTTAGTCATCTTGCACAAGGCTGAGGCGAATATTCCCTGAAAGCTCCAAGTCACTGTGTGTATTTCTTTTTTTTGGTTTTTCGAGACAGGGTTTCTCTGTGGCTTTGGAGCCTGTCCTGGAACTAGGTCTGTAGACCAGGCTGGTCTCGAACTCACAGAGATCCGCCTGCCTCTGCCTCCCGAGTGCTGGGATTAAAGGCGTGCGCCACCACCGCCCGGCTTGTATTTCTTGATCCCCATTTACCGCAGATGTGTATCTCAAGTTCAAAGCCTTTCAGACAATAACAAATTGCTTTTTTTCTTTGCTGTGATTAGAAATCAATGCAGATTCCGAAATCATTTATTGCCTCTAGATTAAGACTGTCTTAGAAGTTCCAGGGAACTCTGAATGTCGGCATTTCTAGATGTTTAAAATATTTCATGGACTCTTGTTTAGTTGAAATTCACTGGCTATGTTTGTTATTAATCAGGCCCTTAGTTCCATTGCTTCTTTTGACTTTCATGTATATTAATTTTTTCAGCAGCAAATGATTATGTTTCTATGAAAGTCTTTAACTTGGAATGAAATACAGAGAACAATGTTTTTTAAGCATTTTAGGTCTCAACTTTGTTGAAATATTACCCAAAGACTCAATGAATATTGCCAGTAAAATCTGATGCTAAAATTAGACATTGGTATGTAAATAAGAATATACTAGATTGTCAGTTCGGACTTTTCTGTCATCTGTCAGTGGATAGTTGCATAGCCCAAGAATATATCTACGTGGATATAATGTATGAGAATGTTGTATCTTTGGTTGACCTTCTAATGCTCTGGTGAAGAAAGGAAAGCCCTTAGTGTAAAAGTGTATCTAAAAATGCAGTCTGATTTGAAGTTACTCGAAGAATTTTTGAGAAAATTAAAACACTGCCAAAAGCAGCTGACCCAGCAGCCCGCGTCTGAAGGAGACAGACACTGAAGCTGTGGGGTTGAACTCAGCATATGGTCTCTGATTACTATCAGTCTGGAGGCCAAACCATCAGCAAACTGAGAGAAGAATGTCTTAGTGCTGCCATGTGTCATGCTTTGGAGTTTTCAAGTGCTCTTGTACTTTCTGGACTTCACTTTCCTGTCAGAGAAGGAGAATGACCTCCATATTGCATGGATCTCCCACGCAGATGCTTGTGTATATGCTCCCACCAGTGAGTTGTCAAATTTCACATAAACGCTGATAACAAAGTAGACACACGCAGAGACATAGTATGTTGGCATACTATTTTATATGTCAGACATGCCCACTGAATGCATTTTATGCACTGAATATATTTTTATTTATTCATCTACCTTACATGTGTATGTATAAAATTAGCTTCTTCTTTTCCTCTTTTAGATCATGTATAGTTTATCAAACATTTTCCAGGTGCTTTGTAAAGGAGGAAGAAAATGGTGTGCACGTTCAGATACAGTTTGGTGTTCGTGGCTGCTTTACTGAAGTGTGAGCAGAGCCAGATGACTCTCCTATGCCTGGATTCTGACTTCACTGGATGCAATATTTTAGGTTTGCTTTTGAATTACATGGTTTATAAAACTGTGACAAGAAAAGTAATCAGTTTGTTAACCTGTTTTGGTGAAGGCTTAAAGAGAAGACTAAGTTTTGTTGAGAACAAAATAACCAAAAGTAGTTAATGTGGTTTAAAAAAATGACAACACACAAATTTGCCTTCATATGTTTAAAGTGGATTCAGTTTCATTGGCACTTACTGGATCGTAACTCCAGTTTATGTTTCCATTCTTTGAAATGTCTTACCCAATATTTCCATATTGCACCCATGGCCATCTTCTGCTGGAACAGTCTTGATATACATATCTGATTGGATCTTTGAGAGCAGGAAGACTGAGCAGTTTACAGCGGCTAGTGCTCAGTACCCTCCAGGAAAACCTCCCATAACTAACTGCTCAGCACAGCCGTGAGGAGAATGAACTGTGGGGAAGGGCCGAAGTAGGATGTGTTCCAGAGAGCCGGCGCAGAGCCAGCCTGTCTCCAGTGGCACCGGAAGCGCTCATCTCCAACTCTCTTTGGCTCCAGATCTCTCGGCAGCCCCCCCACCCCGCACTGACCAATGGCATACCTGTGAATTTGTGAATGTGCTCCTTTATTTTCTGATTTTTCTGTATTAAATTGTGGCCTTTAAAATTATGAACATGTTAAAGAAAGACTCATGAAAAACTTATTCTAGGTAAGCTAGCATAGGAAGATGGTCAGTGAGAGAGAGTAATCTATGTAAAATAAGACTTATCTAAAAAAATAGATAGTTTAGACCAAGACCCACAGTCCAAGAGAAAAGGAAAACACCTTCTAGAAAATGTGACTTCAACCTCAAAATCTAGAACAGTTAGTGACTTGCACGTCAACTTCATGACAATAGAAGCACATCTGGCCACAGTCTTGTTCAGTTTTTTCAACAACTTCAGTGTTATCGAGTAGGAACATTTTTATCCTCTTAGTGCTTTGCTTCATTTTCCTGTGTGTGTACACACGTTTGCATGCGCTTATTTGCATGTGCTTGTTTGCATGTATGTGCACTGAGTGTTGTGTGTGTGTGTACACACATGTTTGCATGTGCTTGTTTGCATGTATGTGCACTGAG
>NW_004949151.1:1749489-1755854 GCF_000317375.1 Microtus ochrogaster | reverse complement strand
GCATTGCTTGTTTGCATGTATGTGCACTGAGTGTTCTGTGTGCATGACATGCGTGCTTGTGTGTGTACACATGTTTGCATGTGCTTGTTTGCATGCATGTGCACTGAGTGTTGTGTGTGTGTGTACACATGTTTGCATGCATGTGCACTGAGTGTTTTATGTGTATGCACATGCGTGCTTTTGTGTGTGTGTGTGTGTGTGTGTGTGTGTGTGTGTGTGTGTTGAAGCTATGAGCTACTCAGGTGTTTCTCTCTACCATTCACCACTTTATACAGAATTTCTCACTGAACCTGGAGCCTACCGATTGACTAGGCTACCTAGACAGTGAGTCCTCAGGGTCCCTTTCTCTCTGTCTCTTAGCTCTTGAAATACAAGTATATCCTGCGACACTGGATTTTTTACATGGATGCTAGGAATCTGAACTTAGGTCCTCGTGATTCCAAAGCAAACAATTTATTCAGTGAGGAATTTCCCGGTCTCTTGTTTTGTTTTCATCAACGGTTCAATGTAAATCATAAGTGTCCCTTCACATGGTTGCCAGGATGAAAGCAGTTAGGACCCCTAAAATGCTTAGAAGAGCACTGGACATAGTGAGCAGAGGCAACAGGACTCCCTTCTGCTGCTTCTTTCTCCTGTCCTCCTCCTTGTCCCCTTCCTCACTCCTCCGTCTCTCCTTCCCTCTCCATTCCCTTCCCCATCTCTATCCATCCTCCTCTTCTTCCTCTTCTTATTTCTATTACAAACCTTTGGGAGGACTTTGCACTCAGCTACATCATCGGTTTGTGGAGCAGCAGGATGTCTCTTTTATAGTCCTAAATTTAAAATATGCTCTCCAAGCAAGCTGAATAAAATTGGGAAACAGGTTGTATCAAAGAATGTAATTCTGGACAAAGAAAATAGTTGATATAAACTTTTTCTAATTGAAATTATTAGTAAGATTATTTAGTCCACTGTAGACCGAATGTTGTAAAATTTATTTAATTATTATAAATTAAAATTATTCTATTGATTATAATTTGCCTAAGATTATTTAGTTTAGCTAATTAATATGAACATAACTAAGATTATTAGACTGATAACTAGGCACATAATTTAATCTAATAATTTAAAAATATTATATTTACAAAAGTTGCCTTCCCTTTAAAATAGTTATCATCTATGCTATAAAATATTGTGGATTTAATATTCCAAATTAAATTAATTCCATTTGGCTTTAATATTCCAAATTAGATTAATATCTAGAAGTGAAAGAGCTTGAAAGCAAATATCTAGGTTTGTTGTTTATCTACGGTAACTTTAAAAAATAGTAATTTTCCTTAAGTTCCATTTTATTAAATATACTTATAAGACTGCCATCTTTTGGAAAGCAACAACAGTTATATAAGAAACAAGTGTGAACTATTTGCTTCCCACAATAAAGCAAACAAACATTAGAAAAAAAGAAACCCTTCCCTAACACCAAATAAACCTTTCCCAAACTCAAACTCAAAACTTAAATCCACCAAAACAATCCTTTATTAGGAAAAAGACAGAACAAAGATAATAAGCAAATATTTTTAAATAATAATTAAATATATGGAGAAGCACTGCCAACTATCAACTGGGCAAAAAAGTATTATTATTTAAATGATGCAATGAAAGGGAAAATCTGTGACATGCTGCTGCTGACTTCCTCAGCTGAGAAACATGTGAACAGAAAGCTGGCAAATGAGTGGGAGGTAAGTCAAATCAACAATAACGCCAACAGAAAGCAATGTCCACAGAAGACAAAAGAATCTAAAGCATGTTAAATGTTATAAGGAGGGTCATTTTAATGAAAAGATCTTAAAATAAATATAGGAGATAAAAATGTTAAAAAAAAATCCCCACATGAAAAATAATCACTAGTCCAAGAAGAACATTCAAAGACAATTTAGAAAAATTATTTATTTTCAGAGATTTTCAATTACTGTGATAGATCACCTATAATAGATGGATTATCAGGCACATGATTACTTTCCGTGTAATTAGTAATAAAGGATATTAAAATTAGATGGTGTTAATAGACACAGTTTATAAGAAAATACATTATGTACATAAGCTAGAAATGCTAGAATTGAAGCATTTTTACCTCTTGAAATATGGGAAAATCTGCATTTATGCACATTGCAGATATTTACTAGTACAAGGAAAAGAAATTATATTCATTATTAGAGAGTAAAATTAATACTCATAATTTGATAGACTGAATACTCCAAGTTTCAATAAATAAAGGAACTATGTAAAAAATGTAAGATAAATATTACATAAAATGTATAGAAATGTAGTGAAATAAACTCATATCTAGAAGATTTTACAGAAACATTTATTCCCTTTTGTGTACTTTCTAATCTTATCATTTCATAAAGATGATAAAAATTAGTAGCTAATTATGGTGGTGCATACTTAGGATCCCAGCAAAGCAGGAGACAGCGTTGACGAGGAAGGAGGTCATGATTAGTTTGGGTCATCAACTCTGGTAAACAAACAAAGAGAAAGATCATACAAACAGAACATACACCAGCACACACAGACACACAGACACACATAGTCACACACACACAGACACACAACCACACCCACATGCACACATACAGACACAGATACACACACACATACATACACATATATACTCACACACTCATTCAGAAAAGAAGAGTTCAAAGGAGACAGGCCCAGCATGAGGCCCTTCCTCCCCAGCCTTCCATCACCTCCCAAAGGGTACTTACCATCAATTGGCTCCGAGCATGAACATGTGTGCGTGAGGGAAGGATTTTCCACTCCAGCCATAAAAGTCTCACCTGTACAATTATGCTCAAGGGTAAATGAATTACAACCTAGTGTCTTTTCAAAACAAACACCCCTCCTTTTGAGTCAGGGTCCTCAGATCACCTGGTCCTATCATTGCATCTAGACAGTCTGTGTTGTGATAAGGGAGAGTCTAATTCCTAGAGAACATTATCACAAAGTAAGTCCATGAAAGAAGTTAAGGTTATCAGGAAAAACATTGTTTCTTTCAGTTTTTCAAGAGAGGATTGCTCTGTCTGTTCTGGAACTCAGTCTGTAGACCAGATCTGACTTTGAATTCATAGAGACTCAGCTGCCTTTGCTTCCTGAGTGCTGGGAATAAGTGTGTGTGCCACCACCACCTAGGCGAAAGAAAATTTTAATTATTTTGTTTTCGCTCAGTTGACAGTTTTGAGGGCTCTTACAAATTAGTATTTGTGACCCAAATGTCTATCCACAGGCTGCAAGTTACTTTGGGTCATTCCTCTGTTACCAAATTCAATGCAAAAATTATTATGGACTTTGGTCTACATGTTAAAGTCGTCCAGTCATTATTGGAAAAGCCCTGCGGCTGCGAGGCTGAAAATATTCTGCACTTTGGGTTTAGAAGTCAACCAGAATGGAATTCAGTAAGACCCTTGCAAGCAATCGCCACTGTGCCCTGCCAGCTTTCATCAAGGGAAGTACCAGGGCAGATCTCAGAGACAGCAAAGTCAGCTCATCCCACCACAGCCCAGCAACAGCATCTCCTGAGCCTTGCTCTGGGAAGGGATTCTGAGATGCAGCTTCCACTCTTTTCTATGGTCTCTCTTTCATCAGGAACACAAACTACAGCATTTTAGGCACCAGGCTCTTTGTCCTATCAAAATGTGGGGAATATGAATTACTATGCTTTGCTCACTCCAGAAATCAAAGAAGGAAGAACTAAAGAGTTTATAGCTAGTATTGCCTTCCTGGCTATTTGTGTCTCCCATGCAAGTCTTCTTCAGTTGTCTCAAGTTTCACAGCCTTGTGTGTAATCTTTAAAATCAGCTAAATAAAGCACATTAGATATACTTTCTTTGGTCATTGTGACAAAAATACCTGAGCTCAGCAATTTAAAGGAGGAGGGGTTTATTTTGGAGTTTGGATCCTGGTTCCAGACTTCTTAGCCCATGGTCATTGGTTCTTTTGCCTTCAGCCTGTGGTGAGGCAGAGCATCAGAGTAGGAAGTGTGTAGGGGAGGAATAAAGCTGCTCATGGTAGCCAGGAAGTCAAAGGAGGACAGAAAGGGTCTAGTATCAACATGCCTTTCAGGGGCACAGACCAGTGATCTGAGCTCCGAGACACAGGACCTTGTCTTCTACTGATCCAATCTAGACTTTGGGGACTATTCCAGACTCAAGGTAGGCCACTACAATCTGGGCATGGTAGGGGACCTGTAATCTCAGTGCTTGGGAGGTGGAGGCAGAAGGATCAAGGGTCCAAGGTCATCTAGAGCTACATCCCAAATCTGAGACCAACTGCAATGCATGAGAGCCTGCCTGAAAAACAAACAAAAAAACCAAAACAGTATAATCTCAATCATCATTGTCATCAATAATAAAATACTGCTGCTCATAACAAATCAACACAAGCAGCTTCAGCAATGAGTAGAAGCTGTAGGACAAAGGCAAAGACTGTCACTAAGACCAGAATATTTCTTCTCAATTGGAGTTTATATAATGATGTAAGAGAGAGTTAAACTTTGGAAACAGTGATAATGATCAAGGACATGAAATGAACCCTGAGAACTACTTAGGGAATTTGGAACCCCATAAGTTTCATTAAGTGATATTATTGAGTATGTATTACTCGATTCTAAAAATGATATTTGAAATCCACCTGTGATCACGGAGATATTCAAAACAGTTACCAGAAAACAAATAGTGCTCTCATGTCTGGGTTTTCTGTCTAGTAGAAGAAATTATTAGAAGCCGGCTTGACTGTAGTAACATTCTTCTTCATTGTGTGTGTGTGTGTGTGTGTGTGTGTGTGTGTGTGTATACACACCATGGGGTTGAATTATAAAGACACATCTCTATAGGTGGACTTTTCTGTCACACCAGCCAGCTCCCAAATAAACCACATGGAATTTTCTTATTAGTTATAAGTGCTTGGTTGAAATTTTATGCTTGTTACTAACTCTTACAACTTAAATTAGCCCCCCCCCACCTTTTTAACTCAATCTACATTTGTTATATAACTGGTGGCTTTTACCTGTCCTCTTGTATGTCTTGCTTCTTCTTGTCTGGCTGGTGACCTCACCATTTTTCTCCCAGGGTTCTTTCTGTCTGGCTCTCCATACCACACCTATTTCTGCCTGACTATCATCCGTTTAGCTCTTTATTACACCAATGAGAGCAAACCATATTCAAATCACACAAAAATATTGCTCCACAATGTATCTCCTAACTTAATATTACCTAGAATCAAATTTTTTTTAATTCAAATTCTGTTAATATGATAACGTAAACGCTATGGTCAGCCTGCTAATAATCCCATATTGGGTCTCATGGTGACTTCCTGGGCATAAATAGGACAAAGAGCTTTGTTGCTGCCTAGACGGTGTCACTCTACAGAGTGGCTTCTCTTGAGTTGGGAGTGCCTGCAACACAATCCAGCCTCAGAGTTTCCTCTTTCTCTGAAGCCCACGACATGCAAGCCTGTAATTCTGGTATGCGTGACTCCATGGATGAGCAATTGGAGTCATGTTTCAGGGTTGGGCTCCGTGTAACTGTATGTCATGTGACCAAGGGTTACTAAGCAACGGAGTTTTGTTTTTATGCGGCTGTGCTGTATTAGAGAATGCTACATAGTTTGTCTGTGTAATGTGTTCTAATTCTGTGTGAGAATGACTCCTGCCAGCAGCAGAGACATACCAAGGTGGGACTTAGGTTATTTGGCTTTTTTTTTTTTTAAAAATAAAGTGAAGGGTAATTTGTCTTCCGTTACAAAGAAAAGATTTACTGATGCTGTTGTCTCCCTGCTGGCCACCACCTGTTCAAAAATCTCTAACCACTGGCTCCTGTCCCATCCTCCTGCTGGCTTAAGGATTCAATCTTGAAAATGTCCATGTTAGGGTAGTTGAAAGAGGACAACGGGTGATGTTTGTGCCAGCCTGGGTGCCAGGAAGAATATTTAAAACTGTTATAATTGAAGAAGCTGCTTACTGGTTCAACACTCATGTGACCATGATCTTTGGCACTGGCCCACCCAACCTGTGGCACACAAATCTAGAATTACCACCATGTGCTACACTGTAGAGAACTGGAGCTATTTATATTAGTGCTACTGTAGTTGAAAAGAAAAATAGAAGTTTATTCAACCTAAGAAAATTGGTTTTGCATAAACAGAAAACTATCACATAAATGGCAGATTGTGCCTGTTTTGTAGCTACTAAAGTGAGTGTTTGACAGACAGAGGGACACCAGGCAAATTCTGGACTCCACCCACAGACAGAGGGACACCAGGCACACCCTGGACTCTACCCATAGACAGAGTGACACCAGGTACACCCTGGACTCTACCCATAGACAGAG
>NW_004949151.1:1711858-1748554 GCF_000317375.1 Microtus ochrogaster | reverse complement strand
GTGACACCAGGCACACCCTGGACTCTACCCACAGACAGTGACACCAGGCACACCCTGGACTCTACACACAGACGGTGACACCAGGCACATCCTGGACTCCACCCACAGACAGAGGGACACCAGGTATTCCCTGGACTCTACCCACAGACAGTGACACCAGGCACACACCCTGCACTCCACCCACAGACAGAGGGACACCAGGCACACCCTGGACTCCACCCACAGACAGAGGGACACCAGATTACACGAGCTGTTCTTTTAATTTATCAACTTCTGTTCTTTCCTACTTTCCCTTTAGTGATTAACAAAAAGAAGGAAAACAAACTTTGCCAAGACATTTCAGTGTATCAGGAGTAACTGAAAGTTCTTATGTTTATCCAATACAATTTATGAGTATAATACATTGTGAATGTATAGGGACTATGGACTGCTGTTGCAGCAGTTGGTAGAAAGCAGAATTTCCCAGCATCCTGTGAAAGTGTTGAGTGTGTTCAACTGTGTTGTGCTGGATCATATTTGGCAACCTAATCGGAGGGCAGTTCTACCCTGATTTGATAGATCTCATGGCATAAATATTCCAATCATAACTAAGTCTAAGCTATCAACTTGATGTCATCACATTCAATGTTGGGAAAAACTACACACTGTTGTGTCTCACAAGCTGTGCACAGTGGCTCTAGAATCGTGGTTGCTACATGTTCATAGGAGTTTTGTGAAGAAAGCATTCATAGTTTGAAAAAAATGAATAAAAATCATAGTTGAATGAAATTAAATGAGAAAATTCTCACAACTATTAACACAGTGATTTGTACAATTATCACTTGATAAATGTTCAATTTTACAAGTCTTCAGATAAATACAAATCAGATCTACGTTGAGATTCCATTTTACCCCAGTGAGATTGCCAGTCATTAAGAAAACAAATATCAATAAATGCTGTCCAGGATGTGAACAAAAGGGAACCCTTGTATCCTGCTGGTGAGAATGTAAATTAGTTCAGTCTTTATGGAAATCTGTGTGGAGGTTTTTCAAAAACTAAAACTAGGTTTTCCACATAACTCAGCCATGACACTTAAGGAACCTATGTGAAAAACTCAGGCCAGAGATACTTGCAGAGCAATGTCTACTGAAAGCACTGTTCAAAATGACTGAGCTATGGAACCAAAACCAGGAGAGTAGATAAGGGAAATACATACATATTTGTGTATGTATGTATGCATACATGCATTCATGTATAAATACAAACACATATACACATGCACAGACAGACAGACACACACAGGCATACACACAGGCACATACATACACATATGTGCATGATATGCATGCATGCAATGGATTTTCCTATTGACAAAAGCACAGAATTTATGTCATTTGCAGGAAAATAGATGCAATTGGAGATAATCATAGTAAGAGAATTAAGTCAGCTGCAGAAAAACAAATACGTTATACTTTCTGTATTCATGGGTACTACATTCTCTATAATCATTATAGAATATCAAAGTAGAAATAAAAGTGTCTAGGGCCACAAGGTGAGCAACAGGATGGGAAGGAAGTGCTGGTGAGTATACTCAGCATACAATATATACCTGTACAAAAGTTTTAAAAAACAATAATTTGTATTCTAATATTAATTTTAGCAAATTTGATGACTAAACATTTTTTTTGGTTTTAATTGAAACGCACTTATATACTTATGTTCCATAAAACACATTTAAGGGTCTCACTGTGCACCCCTGGGAGGCTTGGAACTTGATATGTAGACCAGCTTGGCCTCTAACCCACAGAGATTTGCCTGACTTTGCCTCCTAAATGCTGGGATTAAATGTGGGACACTATACCCACCTACAAATACAATTTAGAAAGTGCTTAAGTCATTGATTGGCTTAGCTTTTGTGCTCCATATTTTAATCTTTTTAGTTCTTTGAAGCTAAAAGAATGATATTCAACTCAAATTAATATCCATAATACAGTGGAATTAAAAGAAGTTTAATTCTCCTTTTTTATTTTATGTACCTAAGTTGATCAACACTAAAGTTTGAGTGTTGGCCATTTCATGCTTTTATCATGTAAATATATATAGAACAAATACATAACACATACAATTAGCATATAATAAATATATTACTCACATCTACTAGTTTCCCCACTATCTTTAAAAACACGTAGTATATAACTTAAAAAAAAGGTTAAGAAAAAGGTTTAGAGTCAGTAAGGTTCTTGCTGCCAAGCCTGATGACCTGACTTCCGCTCAGGACTGGTGAAAGGAGGATTATAGCTTTCTTCTGACTGTCACACATGCACGATGACATGTATTTGCCCACACTACCACACCTACACTTACACAATCCACCTCTACAAATTTACACACTAAATAAATAATAAAGAAGTTAATATATAAGCAAATGAATATAGAAATATTTCAAATTATAATAACAGCAAATGGCTTCCAGGTGTTGTGTTGAATGCTGTGTATTCTAGCTTCAGATTCCATTTGAACAAACTGGAAGGCCTTTGAACAGATTACTGTTCAACTGTCTGAAATTTTCTGATTCAGTAAGTCTGTGCTGGGGTTTCACAAATACCTGGGTGAGGCAGAAGCTGCATTTGTAACCAGAGGTTTCTCATCCACCCTGGTCCTGCAGTCGCTTTTAAAAGAACCATTTAGGGGCTTAATATTAATTATATGCTTTTTGGTATATTAGCTAAGGCTTATTATAAACTAGCTCTTATAACTCAAACTAATCCATTTTTATTTGTTTGTTTATTTTTTCACGGGATTCATGGCTTGTTATCTTACATCTTGCTTCTTTGGTGGCTTATTGTGTCACCCCTGACTCTGCCTTCTGCTTCCTTTTATTTTTTGTAGGGGCATAAACGACCAGCAAATAGGATTAATCAGGCTAGCTTTAATATCAGCTTTATTAAGGGGAAGAAGGGGAGAGCTTACAAAACCAGGGTTCCAGCGACGACCAGGAAATTAAAAAAAGGACCGCGGGGCTCACACCCGCCAGATTTATACATAAACATTAGCCCGAGACAAACATGCCCCCTTGGGCTGGGCTTCCCCTACAATTTTTGCCTGACTCTATTTTGCCTGCCTATTGGTCAAATCAGTTGTTAACCAATGGTAATAAAACATCACAGTATACAGAGGGGTATCCCACATTATGTATTGGGGCTACACTTGGGCTTAGTGAATTATTTATTATATAAACATGTTTGTAATCACGTGTGTGTATATACATGTGTATGTGTGTGTGTGTACACATATGTTTGTGTGCACTTGTCTAGAAGTAGGGTTTTGTTGGCACTAGAGGCCTTCCCATAGAACCGATTCCAGTGAGTCTTCCAGTGGAAACTCCTGACCCTTTGTTAACCATAGGTTTCCACACCAGTGAAGTTAATTTCACTGTCACAGACTAATCTTGACTTGTACTTCAGTTTTCGCATGTCTTGGATCAGCTCTGGAATTTGACCTGTAGAATCTCTGCAGTGGGTTCCTTACTGCTTCTCATTCCCAGAGCACTTTAATACACTCATTTGCTCTTGATAGTCCCTTCAAGTTACAACTGGATCCAAACATCTGATCAGACCCACATACTCCTATATGCAGGTGCACACAGGTTAATTTTTCTTTTCAGAAGAAGCAATGTAATGTCTATGTTTTATGCTATTGTAACATTAGATTTAACAAAGTGAAATTTATATATGTTTAAGCTCATCAATTTCAAATATGGTGTTTTATGAACTACTTATGCAGTCAAGAAACTTCTCACAATGATGATGTAGAATTTCCACAACCCCCCAAAATTTCTGTGCCTTTCTGAAGTCAGACTCCTCTGCCCGCCTACTGAAACCCACTGATTTTCTTTTTATCACTATAGTGTTGCCTTTTCTAGAATTTTAAGTAATTGGAAACATGTCATAGAGTCTTTCATGTTGGCTTCTTTCACATTGTGCCTTTGAGATTCACTTCTGATTCTTCGTGAATTGGTATTTTTAATTAATTAATTAATCAAGACAGGTTCTAGCTATGTAACCCAGGTTGCCCTTGGAATCACAATTCTCCCCCAATCTCCTGTGGGATAGGATTATAGACTAGAGCTCCCATGCTTACCTCTTTCTCTGCCATGGTGGAGGTACACGGTATTCTGTACAATGGATTTGTTATGCTTCATTAATCCATTCAACAGTTGGTGGAGATTTGAGTTATTTCAAGTTTGGGGATAATATGAATAAAACTTATTGAATATAGCTAATGCTTGGCCAATTTGTTAGGACAGCCAAATATTTATAATTCTTCTCTTCCCAATATGAATTCCTCCCCAGGTTCTGGCAGCTGTTCATTAGGCAAAGGTGTCAAGTCCTTGCTTTTTGTATTGTACCCACAACTTATGTTTGTTTTCTGGCCTCTTGGCCTCTCAGTTTGCCATTTTCCCAAGCATTAACCTTAAAAGTAGTTTTATTTTCTTGGTTTAATTTTAAATATTTAATTTTATTTAAACTTTTAATACTTTTTTTTTGTGAAGATAAAATTCTATATCTACTATTTAATTACCCAGGGGTAAACTTATTGGAAAAGTCTGGATTAATGATTCATTTTTTTCTTCAAACTTGTTTAATTTTGGGGCTGGGCGGTGGTGGCACATGCCTTTAATCCCAGCACTCAGGAGGCAGAGGTAGGCGAATCTCTGTGAGTTCGAGACCAGCCTGGTCTACAGAGCTAGTTCCAGGACAGGCTCCAAAGCCACAGAGAAACCCTGTCTCGAAAAAACAAAACAAAACAAAAAACCCAAACTTATTTAATTTTTAAGATAACAAATTAGTTTCTAGACATCCACAAGTGGTCAATTAATCTTTTAAGATAAAAAAAGTTGTGGTAATGTTTAACTCCCATATTAATCTGTTTCCCATTGTTCCAACAAAATATCTAACACATGCAAAAATATCACAGAAAAATATGAATACATATATAGAAAGTCTCCTCAAAATATTAGCAAATCAGGCCAGGCAGTGGTGATGCATGCCTTTAATCCCAGCACTCAGAAGGCAGAGACAGGCCTAAGAGTATGAGTCCAGCATCGTCTACAGAGTGAATTCCAGGACATGTCCCAAAACTGCAGAAAAAAATCCTATTTTGAAAAACCTATAAATACATACAAAAATACATAAATAAATAGAAATCAGCATATCAAATACAACATGCCTGCAAAAAAGTATAGTTTAATGGAAGTTTTCTCATTTATGGAAGATACATAATGAACAAAACAAACTGATCTTATCCATCACAATCTCAATTTAAAGAAAAGGCCCAATATCATGTTATATCAAAAGGCAAAGAAAATCCATTTGCCAAAACTCAATACCTAATCACAATGATATCTCTCAGCAAAACTAGAAGAGTAGAATGCAGTAGTGAACATCTGTGAAATCTCCAAAAGCTTCTAGCAAGCTTGATGAGGAAACGGAAGCATTCCTGCAAACTCAGCAGTCCAGCCAGGATGCTCCCGCCAGCTGCTGTTTCTCAGCAGAGTACTGGCCAGTGTAATATGGAAAGAAGAATTAATTATGTAGCTCAACATTTCCAGTTTTGTATAGTGGGACCTTCAAGACAATTCCTTGGTTTGTCATCTTCACCATTTTTAAACAGGTTCTCTGCCTTCTAGGATTACAAATACTATATATTCCTATTCATTTTCTTTCTGTGACCAGAATCAGTTATGTTATAGGAAGTATGTTTCCCATTATCTATGTCTGAGGAGTTTCAGTATTATGTGAGCTCATTATTCTAGGATTGATCATAGTGGAAGCTCACTACTCTAGGGCTGATCATTATTTCTAGATCGTTTCATTGTACAGAGTTAAAGCATACATGTACACAATGCATGCTATCAAAGGTGTTTCTAATTCAAATCAGATCCATGAAGCACTTGCTAAACCTTTTCTGTTTTACATTCTAAGAATATTTCAGAGTCATAGGAAAATTACAAATAAAATACCCTATAATTATATGTCTTATTCCTCTTTACACATGGCAATTTATAACACTGTTAATATAGTTACCAATTAACAGAGTCACTGATGATATTTATGTATGAGATTCTATAATCTGGTTCAATATGCATTTTTTATTTACTTCTTACCAGCAGTCCATAATTGCATAGTAATATCTCTGGTTATTTGGGTTGCTTTAAGCTTCTTTTCTGACTGATGTCTCACAGACTCAAAGGAAAAAATTTCTATGATTCTTTCATGTTGATAAATGCTAGTGCTTTTTGTACCAAAAATAAATTTGAGAAAATAGAAAATATTTGGTTCACGTTTTCTTTTCTTGAGCACATCAAATAATTTTTTATTTTCTTCTGCTGTAGTAAATATTAAAGATAATATACTTTTGTTCATTTCTCTAAACATAAAAGGTTTATATTTTTCCTTTCTATCCCATTTAATTAAAATGTCTTGGTGTAGATTATCCTGAATGTATATTGTCAAGTATACATTCTCTCCCACTATATAGTTATTGAAAGGTTTAAGGATTACTTTTGGGATATTTTCCAAAATTCAGTTTTGTTGAATTGCCTTTCATTTGAGATCCTATTATTTGAATATTAATTTTTTTATTTAATTATTATTCTTTCAAAAACTTTTATTTTTTCTGTTTAAAAATGCTTTCATATCTCCATTATCTACATTTTAAGACAATTTTTGTTTTTTACTCTGTGTTCTTTCTTTGTTAATCTTAAGCTCTAAAAGTATAAGATTTCTTTTTTAAAGTTAGTATAATTTTTGTAAATGTTTTTGTATATAAAATTTATATTTTCTGCATTACCAAAACTATTTTTGCAACTTATTTAGAACTGCAATTCATTTAAAGATTAAGTAGTTTTAATTACTTTGAAGAACTCTGACATTTCAAGCTACTGTCTTTACATCCAAGGATTTGCTACAAATTGGAAGTCATTTGATCTCAATCTTTAAATTTTGTATGAAAATAAAAAATATAGAGCTACTTGTTTCCCTTTTGATGAACTCAAATTTCATGTACTTGGTCAAAATTGAAAATTTACTTTCCATTTTCCAAGGAGTTTTGCAGAATATGTTCTATGAGTGAAAGAAATTATAAAAAGAAAATTATAATAAAAACATTGTGCCAATTTGATAATTATTTGTCAAGTCAAAGATAAACATTGAATACAGACAGACCCAAGTGCCCAGTGCTATTGTTTGAGTGGGTGTTCTTCAAAGACTCATTGTGAAGTGTTTGCCATCCCATGGCACTAAGGATAGAGAGTTGAATCCTTAGGAGGTGGACACAGCTGGAGGAAGTTATGTCACTGAGGGTGTTCCCTGGAAGAGTTGAATGGGAATCCTATAGTTTGTTTCCCTTTTCTTCCCAGCTGCAATGAAATGAACAGTAATTGCTGTAAACACTGGTGCCACAGCATGATGCTTACCATCCCCTAAAGCAAAACACTAGTCAGTTATGGACTGAAACTTTTGAGATGGGGAGCTAAAATGGGCCTTTCCTTCATATAAGTTGATTATCTTAGGTTTCCCCCATAATAGAAAACGGGTGGCATAGTTAAGGATCTTACAACTAGGCATAAACCTATGTACAGTTATGTACCAAAATACAATTTATGAGTGCTTGACGTATTTCTATTAGTAATTTCCAAACTTAGAACAACCCAGATAGTTTTGGATGTTCACTGAATAAGTACATCTTAGTATGTTCAAGTAAAAGGATACTATACAATAATGAGAATGAAAAAGAAAGAATCCTTACATAGAAAAATGCTGACTCCCATGGAGAGAGCACAATAAAAGAGATCAGATAAGAATGAGTACAAGTGACATCATGCCACTCATAAAAAATAAGCAAAGGAGATTTGCAAAAAATTATGTGTGTTGTCACATTGGAGGAAATATCCAATGAGAAGGTATAAGACTACTGTGCTATGTTGTGTTATTTGTTAAACTTGTGAAGATGCAGTGAACTTTATATTTATGATCTTTGCACTTGTTTATGCATATCTCATATTCCAATAACAAAGTCAATTAGAAATATGTCCAAGATACATTGTTAAATTTACTTATTCCCTAAGCAAACAAGCAAAAAAATACCTCTACACAGTAACACATATATCAACTTCACCAAACAAATAAATATTCTCCACAGACGGAACAGCAGGTTTCTGTTGTGTATTCTTCATTCTTTTTTATAGTCAGAAGGAGTTTTGACAAATGTCTCAGGAATATTTAAATGTTAAGAAAAGATGAATATTAATTCACAGGAGGAAGTAGATGGTTCCTATTGCCTTTTTTTTTACATTTGTGTGGTTGACCTGGGACCCATGAAATGGCTTTCTATCACTGCAGTTTAAGGTTGTAAGAAGTAGTGCTTGCTCCACTCAATCGCAGCTGGTTTTTCAGTTTCCCATCAATCTGAGTGGCTTCTGACTCTATGACTCCTCCTGGACTATTCTCACTTCTCATTCACTCTGTGCTCCCAATAGCCTGCCCACAGCTTCCTAGAGTCAGTAGATACCTTTTCTCAGCACCCTGAACCTCATGAAATCCATAAATCCGCAGAGAGATTGTTCTTGCCCATTAGAGAATATTTAGAGTCATAGATACAGGGGTTTGTTTTCTTAATTTAAAAAATTTACTTGAATATTAAGTCATGTAGAATGTCTGAAACAACATAATTGGTACAGGAGTATTGTCTGTATTCTGTCAATCATGTATTTTAATAAAACGCTGATTGGCCAGGCAGAAAGTATAGGCTGGTCAACCAGACAGGAAGTAGAGGCGGGGCGAGAAGAACAGGAGAATGCTGGAAAGGAGGAAGCCCATTCCCCCTACTCCTGCCCAGACTCTGAAGAAGCAACTTGTGACCGGCCTGCTGTGAAAGGTACTGAGCCACATGGCTAACATAGATAAGAATAATGGGTTAATATAAGTGATAAGAGCTGATAAGAAGCCTGGGCTAATGGACCAATCAGTTTTATAAGTTATGGAGATCTCTGTGTGATTTTCTTTGGGGCTTGCCGGCTGTGGGGTTTCGGGCGGGACAGAAACCCCAACAAGCCGGCCCCTTCATGTTACACATAATGAAGACTTCCTGTGTGTATTTTTGCTAGATTCTTTCTATTAACATTTTATCATATTTTCTAACTTAATTCTTTCTCTTGTTTGTTTGCTTTTTTTATTCTTTATTCTTGCTAATCAAGGCATGCTTATTTACAAAGTCCCTCTGAACACTGTCATTGTAAATACCATCATGTTTCGTAAGGGCACTATAGGGTTAGGTTCTCAAATGCCTCTAGCTTTCTCCAGTTGATCAATACATAACTTTGTTTAATGTGTGTCTCTTTTAAAAAGTACTTTACTTAAAATGAATTGTTGACCTCTATGCTGTATTTGGAGTTGAGTCTATTTGTAAGCCAACTTCAAGTCTCTATTTCAGTTTTCTCTATACCAATGACAACAGTGTAGACAGAGGCTACACATTCATTTCCCGGCAGCCAAGACCTGAGTGATCACACAAAAGCTAAATTAATTACAACACTGCTTGGACAATGGCTTAGGCATACTTTTATCTAACGCTTGCATCTTAAATTAACCCATTTCTATTAATTTCTGTATTGTCATTAGGCTGTGGCTTACTGGTAAGGTTCTGGTGTTTCTCTCCTTCAGCAGTTACTAAGTATCTCTTTGACTCTGCCTAATATCTCTCTATATCTTTGTTCAGATTTCCAACCTGGATTTACCCTGCTAAGCCATTGGTCAAAGTAGGTTATTCGTCAACCAATAAATTCAACACATCCCACATAATCTCCCCTTCTTGTCTAATTAAAATGTAAGGTTTTAACTTTAATATAGTAAAATTACATATATAAAACAGCTATTAAGCAAGAATTATAGTTATAATATTTGGTCCATTTACATTTGGTACATAAAGGATAATACAATATCTTCTATCTTATCTTTGTGAGTCTAAAGTTTTATATCTAATTTGCTTTTTATCATAACTAAGAAAAGCTGTAATTATAACTGTCTTCAACTCCATCAAAGACCCCAGAAGGATGTAGTACTACCTAAGTAAACAGGAAGTGCATTGTAAGCAACTTCAAAAACTCTAGAATTGTCAGAGGCATCTTGCTGCCTGGACTGTCACCTAAAGTTCTTCTGTAACATTGGGACATCCATATTCAGCCTTCAGGTCCAAAGTATCTGGCAGACTTTTCCATGAAGCAGGACAGTTGAAAGACTGTTTCACATGTATTGGTAGCTTGTCAGTCACTTCCTTCCGTGTTGCAGAGTGTCTGGCAGATTTTTTCTGTGAGGCAAAACCCCTGAAGGACCATTACATTTTTTGGAAAGTACAACAGTCACTTTTTTTGTGGGTTCTGCTTGCCCAGCTCACACAGCAAACCATCAAGCAGTACAGGAAATAGTAGTTTCTTACCTAAATGCTAGCGCCTTGTCACATTGAAGCCAAATTTCGTAATGAGATTCTTCAATGCTCATCAACCTCTCTGGAGTAATTGGTGCTGCCAGAACCAGAAATGTCTCACTGTCAAAAAAAAATTTATAAGCTCATAAAACCTCTTAAATGCCATATTCTGTAGGTCTTTTAAGTGTTGAAGATTATGTAACTGAAATATATCTCTGTATATCTAGAAAACCTAACTAACATTACTAAAAGATTCCTTATGATAGGCAACTACCCATTAGCCTGTATTTCTTAATTATACATTATTTTTAAATGAGCTATATAAACACAATACTTTAAAAATAGCAGAAATACATATACACAAAATTGACCTTAAATTTGTATCAATAGACCAAAGTCCATAACAATGTATTCATTTCTATATCTTATTGCCCTTATTTCCTTTTTTAGAAATTGACTGTGACCATTAAACATTTATAGTCAACCCTTTTTAAAATGAAAATAAACATTTATAAACAATCCTTTTGGAAATTTCTACATTGTTTTCTCTAAACTTATTCCTGATGTTTATTGGGTGAAATATTTTTAGGGTTCATGGGAGCTTTTGGGAGTGTCTTGTTCCATCAAACAGCGTTAGCCTAGAAGGAATTCCAGTTTCTCATCTTCTGTGGAAACAAAAGCAGAATCTATTTTCCAAAATAACATATCCTTAGACTCAAATTTTGAAGTCAAGATACCTTTAATATATATGTATATATATGTTTGTTTAACTTAGTAGCCTGTACAATGAAATGTCTCTGTAGTTATCTCAATCACAGTCAAAAATTCAAAGAAAATGCAATAATATACATAAACCAGATTCTTTGTGTATTTTCCATCTTTACATGGCTGATTTTATTTTATACCTTTTCAATCTTTATTTTATTATCTTTACTTCTTTAATATATGACTGTACTCTTTCTTCTCTTTCTCTTAAGTTCATGTACATTTATCCATCATTGTGATCCATTCAGAGGTCTTTTTCATTTGAATCTGTCTTATTCTGTATCTATAATCATTTTCTGACCAGGAGAGGTTTTATTATTATTTTTAATGCTAAGAAGGCATGACTAGGATTAATACTGTGATTTTGCCTGTTGGTTCTGCCCCATCCAACACAATGGAGGTATGCTCACTGCCTCTGCAAACTATGTTTATCGCCCCAGGTCCAGAGATACAGAGGTCTATGCCACTATTAAGCAATTTGTAGCATGATGCTTACAAACCCCATTTAAATGCTCTGTAGTAGTACCTCCTAAAATAGAGAGGGGAGGAGAACTTGAGGCAACAGGATAGAAGAGATGGGAGAAGGACAGAGATAGAGAGCAAGGGAAGAGATATCTTGATTGAAGGAGCCATTATGGGGCTAGCATGAAACCTGGCTCTAGAGAAATTCCCAGGAATCTACAAGGATGACTCATAAGCAATAGTTGACAGGGTATCTGAACTGGCCTTGCCCTGTAGTCAGACTGATGACTATCTTAAATGTCACCACAGAACCTTCATCCAGCAACTGATGGAAACAGAGGCAGAGACCCACATTGGAGAACTGGGTTGAGCTCGTAAAGTCCAATTGAAGAATGGCAGGAGTGAGAATATAAGCAAAGAGGTCAAGACCATGATGGGTTCACCCATTGAAACAGCTGACCTGAGCTAATGGGAGCTCACCAGCTCCAGTTGGACAGGGAAGGAATAACCATTGGTCCAAACTGGGCCATCTGAATGTGGGTGACAGTTGTATGGCTGGGGCAGACTGAGGGGCCACTGGCAGTGGTACCAGGATTTATCCCTACCGTTTGTACTGGCATTTTAGGAACCCATTCTCTTTGGTTGGAACCCATTCTCTTTGGTTGGATACCTTGCTCAGCCTAGATATAGTAGGGAGGGCCTTGACCTTCCCCAAAGCGATGTGCCTTACCCTCTCTGAGGATTAGATTGGGGTGGGGTAGGAGGGTGTGTGGAGGGAATGGGAGGAGGGGAGGGAGTGGAAACTGGGATTGGTATGTAAAATGAAAAAAATAGTTTATTTTCTTTTTTAAAGAAGTAAAATAAAAAATCTATGGTGTATTTAAGCAATGATGTGCATATGGAGATCAAAGGATAACTTGGAGTCAGTTCTTTCATTCCACAGTGGATTCTGTGGGTAAAACTCAGATTTTCAGGTTTGGTGGCAATTTCCTTTACCCACTAAGCCATCTCCATAATTCCTAGTAAAGTGGTTTTTATTTATTTATTTTTATTCATTTCACATACCAAACATAGTTCTCTCTCACTCCCCTCTTCCTGCTCCCCTTCTCTTCCCCACCCCCACCCCACCTCAGAAAAGATAAGTCCTCCTAATGGGTTGTCAACAAAGCCTGGCACAGCAAGTTGAGAAAGGACCCAGCCCCTTCACCCTGTGTCAAGGCTGACCAAGGCATCCCACCCTAGGGAATGGGCTTCAAAAAGCCAGCTTAAGATCTCAACACAAATCCAGTTACACTGAAAGTGATAGAAGAGAAAGTGGCAAGTAGCCTTGAACACATTGGCACAGGAGACGACTTCTTAAATGTAACAACAAAAGCAACAAATAATAAATGGTATCTCCTGAAATTGAAAAGCTTCTGTAAAACAAAGGACATAGTAAATAAGACAAAATAGTAGCCTACTGAATGGGAAAAGATCTTCGCCAACCCCATATCTGACAGAGGGATGATCTCCAAAATATGTTAAGTATTTTTTCAAATGAAACAAAGTAACAACAACAAAACAAAACAAAAACCAATCTGACTGGTTATAGTATAATTACAGGTGATCCTTGGTATGGAATTCTATTTTGTTCTTTGCTAACTTTGCATTTGCTTTGGGTTAAAATAAAATTCTATGATTTAAAAATGCATTGTTGATTCATTGACACGGAAACCATGGCTAATAGCATCATCGTGTATTTTTGGACAAAAGGTCTATAAAATATATCTTTTCTTCACAAGGGGAATCTCAGCCTTAAGGTTAAAGGTCAGTATTTTGGTACTAAGCTTCAGTACATTCTAAACAGGAAAATTACCAATGAAAAGAAAATGTGATAAGGAGACACTAAGAAGGCTATGGAAGGACATGTATTTACACTAGAAGAGCTGAAACAGAAAGGCAAGAGGTAGCTTGTTGAGCCTCCACAGACAAGAAGCACATTCCAGAAATCATAGTTTCAACAAGCTGCGCGTGCCTGCAGATAACTGCCAGAACACCACAAGGTCCGATTTTGTATTTGCAAATCAACGCTAGGGAGCAAATGAACTTGCAATTATGGAACACATGCTCCTTGAATTAAAGCAGGTTTATGTACCTACTTTAAGGAGCTGTAAGAAGTAAACATCTTCATCCCAGCCTGCCTTACATGTCTTCAGAACTCTTACATTAATCTACAGTTGAACAAGAATTATTTCATACAAATCTTGTTTTACAATGAAACATTGAGCCTCTCATGTAATCTGTTAAGTATCTGTGTCTACAAAATCAATGAAAACAGTCCACTGTGAGTGTGGTTTCTTCATGACTATGTGGCTGATTAGGTTCTGATGTTCAGTTTCTGCATGCATAATGAAAGAGGGTTCAACCCTAGGTTGCTAGCCTAAGATAAGACCAAACTCTGAAAAGTATAGCTTTTACTGAGTGCATTCACTTTCATACCATCATTCATTTTAAAATCAATCAATTGCAAATTATGGAGTGCATATGGAGATGTATCCACACTATGTACAAGTGTACATGTACAAATTTTGAAACTTTGAGAAAGGACTCTACACATCCTTTAGTCCTACATGTTTTAGTATATATGTACTAAAATTAAGACATCATTATCTCTAAGCACACTGTAATCACAGTCAAATTTACCTTGATGCCATTTTTGAAGCAATGAATTTTATTAGAGTTTTGTCATTTATTCCATAAATCACCATTATATTTCAAGAGGTAATCCCAAAATTAATTTTCCCACCCCCCAGTCTCTTTAATCTACAACAGTTCCAGAATACTTACTAGTTTTTCATCATTGGTACTTCTTTAAATTCTCTTTAAATCAAGACTATAAGTAAGAAGAAGAAAATTATAAAAAGAAAAAAAAAAACAAAAACAATCATCCAACAACAACACCAAACAAAAAAAAAACGGATGAGAAAACCTTTAGTCATTTCTGGATTCCCCAGAATGAAATTAAACAGAAGAAAACCCAGCAATGTGAAGCAAGAAGGAAGTCTCGGTCTGCTCTATCAGCTCTATGCCCTTGTTTCCAATTTGACAGTATATTTAAGTGCCTGGACATACCGAGGGTCAGACAACTTCAGCATTTGTGCAGGTCACAAAACAAATAGTGGTAGGATTAGGATTCAACCTACATTGTTAACATACAGAAAGTAAGTGTTCTTTAAATATTTATTCTGCTACTATTATAAGAATTACCTGGGGATACATTAAGAAATGCCATATAGTACATGATTGTTATGCTATCCCTTTTTATGTCCTGTTCTTTCTCTTTCTTTCTCTTTCTTTCTCTTTCTTTCTCTCTCTCTCTCTCTCTCTCTCTCTCTCTCTCTCTCTCTCTCTCTCTCTCTCTCCTTCCCCCTGACACACACACTGCAAGAAAAATAGATGGAATTAACAAAATAATTGTAGTCAAAAGAAAACCATTAGAAGCATTCTAGTAGGAGTTGGCCTTCTGGCAAGCTAATGATCATTTTTACTATCAGTATCTCCTTTGTGTACACATTTAATTTATTGTTAATCTTGGCTTTAAGGTCCCCAAGAGGCAATATTTAGAAAGCTGTTAGAAGAGTCTCCCTTAAAATAGGAGATATATAGGTTTGATTAGTTTATATTCTTAGGTACATTGGAACAGGATCTACACTTGGAGAGAAGTGTAATTTCAGAGACTGTAACTCCTACCCAGGATAATCTGTCTTCCTACCAAGAATATTTGTCCCAAAGGTCTAGTGCACACTCTTCATGGTCAGCTGCATATGGAATTGCAGTGGCACTGAACCTCTATGAAAGACAGCCGTCAGTAGTGTCTTTAATATCCCTGACATTACTTGCAATCATAAAATTATATATGATAATATAGAATTGGGGGACAATTGAAAAATTATCTTAGAGCAGGAAGATGGAGCTCATTGGGAGAGCACTTGACTAGAATGTGATATTGAAGGTTCAATCTCTAGTAGTGCCAAATAAATAAAGAAATTAAATAGATAATCAGAAGAAAAATATTCTTAGACCACTCTAGTCATTAAGGGAGGAGTGAATTTTTCCTTAATTAAAACAGAACTTTTCTTTAATGTCTAATATCTATTGAAGTATTTTTATTATATGTTAGGCATATTTTATAGCTTCATTTTTGCGATGTTCTGAGGCAAACCATTACAACTTACAGGTCACAGATAGTGACAATAAGGCCCTAGAGCTTACTGTGTGTCACACAGTTAATCAGTGATGGATTGCAATCAAAATGTATTTGTTCGAGACCAGCCTGGTCTACAGAGCTAGTTCCAGGACAGGCTCCAAAAAAGCCACAGAGAAACCCTGTCTCAAAAAACAACAACAACAACAACAAAAAAAAACAACCCCCCCCCAAAAAAAACCCAAAATGTATTTGTTCATTAGGTCTCTTGGATTGTCCAATAATAAAACCTTTATTCTTTCTAAGGGATGTTTTTGGGATATATTAATAATCATTAATAAATACAACTAGCCTAAGAAATCTCGTGCATTTGGTGAGATCTACTTGGGTATATTCTTCTCGCCACCACTCTTTTTCCCACTTGTTTTTTATTTAAAATTCTTTGAAACAATATATCTTGATACCTTTTTGCCTTCTGTTTACTCCTTCCAGACCCTCTTTGTTTCTTACTCACCCCAACTTTATTCCCTCTCTCTCTTTCAAAACAAACCCACAAAATGAAAATTAAAAAGTTAAAACCAAAGCCTATAAGATTAAAGATAAAAAAACAAAATTGCTACAAATGCAAAGCAAAATAATACAAGCAACAAAAATGCTACAACATTCTTTTTTTGCACTGACCAACTAGTCCTGGGCATGGGGTGTGCCTCGAGTGTGGTTGATATACCCAATGGCACTTTATTGGAGAAAACTGATTTTTGCTTTGCTTATAGATATCAATTGCAAATAGCTTCTTTTTTAGGAGTGGGAGGGATTTTCCATTTCAGTGCTGGGACCTCTCCAGCTTGAACCTGCACAGACCCTATGCCCGCTATCATAATCTCTGTGAGGTCATGTGCACATCAGTCCTGCTATGTCTGTAAGATACTGTTTTGTTTTGTTTTTGAATCATTTACCATGTGTGGTTCTTTCAGTCCTTCCATTCCATTTTCTACATAGATCCCTGAGCTTTGAGGGATGGAGTTTGATGAAGACACCCCATTTAGGATTGAGTGCTTTGAAGTTTCTTGTACTCTGCACATTGTACATCTGTAGGTCTCAGTGTTAATTCTTGTCTACTGCAAGAAACTTCTTCAAGGAAGGTTGAGTGAATAAGACACTGACTTATGGGTATAGAAATATTTCATTAGTGGTTATTTTCCTTCTACATTCCTTTAACAGAATAGCAGTAATAGGTTTTCCCCTAGGCCAATGACCTATCGAGTCTCAAGTTACTGGCCACTTTAGCAATGTCATGTATGAATTTCCATTTCATGGAGTGGGTCTTAAGTCCAATTAAAAACGATTGGTTAGGGGGCTGGAGAGATGGCTCAGTGGTTAAGAGCATTGCCTGCTCTTCCAAAGGGCCTGAGTTCAATTCCCAGCAACCACATGGTGGCTCACAACCATCTGTAAAGAGGTCTGGCGCCCTCTTCTGGCCTTCAGGCATACAGACAGAATATTGTATACATAATAAATAAATAAATATTTAAAAAAATGATTGGTTACTCCCCTAACATCTGTGCCACTATTGCACTACTGCATCTTTTGGTTGGGCAGCTATTATAGGTCACTGGATTTTTAGTTGAGTAAGATATTTACTTTTCTCATCCTATAGTTTGCAGCATATCTTCCAGCACCATGATGGCCAGTCAGTAGTGGCAAAGCTTCTAGTTAGGTACCAGTTTTACTTTTCTGTGTTTGAGCAAAAGTGATGTCTTCAGCAATAGGGCTTTAGCATCAGATTGTAGGGGACAACTAGTAGCCTTGGAAATAACTTGTGATGTTTGGGTGGGGGTCCATAGGACCCCTTTGGCCAATGACTCAACAAGTGGTAATCCATTCCTGGCACTTGAGGTTTTACTTGGTGGCATAAGATGTCTAGCTGGTCCATTGTTTCTCCGATTGTATGGCAACCCCATTTAAACTTTTTTCACATGTGTAAATATTTTTGGAAACTTCTCTGATAGTACATTTCCGTATGGTTTTCTAAAGGCCTTTGGGGCTAGTTGTCCCCCTCTACTTTATTGTCCTACTTCTCTCTTCTTTCTATTCTAGTTTTCTTTTTACTTTTCTTTTTTATGATGGTGTATTCCATTTCTACTTCCTTGGGAGATCCTTTTCTCTTTCATGGTTCCTTACTAGACTCCTACCTCTGTGGTTACAGCACACTTATAGAAAGCTTAAAAACTAACATTCACATATGAGAAAAAACATGAAATATGTATCTTTTGGGGTCTGGATTACCTCACTTGGGTTGATTGATTTCTAGCTTTATTCATTTACCAGCTAATTTCATGTTTTTGTAACAGATGACTAATATCCTATAGCATAAATGTACTACATTTTCATTATTTACTCATTAGTTGATGGATATCTAGGTTGTTTTAAATTTCTGTCTGTTATGAATAGAGCAGCAATAAACATGGTTGAATAAATGTCTCTGTTGTAGGAGGGTGCTTGTTCATCTCTAGCTTAGCCCCAAAATAACCACACAGTAACTGTATTAATTAAAACACTGCTTGCCCATTAGTTCTAGTTTCTTATTGGCTAATTTTTACATCTTAGTTTAACCCATTTCTATTAATCTGTGTATCGCCACCTGGCAGTGGCTTACCAGGAAAGATTCTGACCAGCATCTGTCTCTGGCGGCTCACTCTCCTACTCTGCCTTTCTTCCTCCTAGCATTCAGTTTTGTCTTCCCTGCTTGCCTAAGTTCTTCCCTAGAAAGAAACGAAATATATCTCTATACATCTAGAAAATTTAACTAAATGACTACAATTTTGACTATTATAGATGACTATCTATTAAGCTACATTTCTTAATTATACATTACATTTTAAAATGAGCTTGGCCCATTAGCTCTAACTTCTTATTGGCTAACTCTTATATCTCAGCTTAACCCATTTCTATTAATCTGTATATCATCACATGTTAGTGGCTTACCGGGATAGATTCAGCATGTCTGTCTCTGGCAGCTCTATGGTATCTCTCTCCTACTCCATCTTTTTTTCTCCCAGCATTCAATTGTCTTTCCTGCCTACCTAAATTCTGCCCTATCAACTAGACTAAGGCAGTTTCTTTATTAACCAATGAAAGCAACACAAAGACATGAGGACCTCCTACACTATGTCTCTGTATTAGGATATAGAACCCTTTGTACATGTGTCCAAGAGTGGTTGATGTGGGAATGTCATATATCAATCTGTTGATTTCATTGGTTAACCAATAAAGAAACTGCTTGGCCCTGATAGGATAAAACATAGGTGGGAGGAGTAAACAGAACAGAATGCTGGGAGGAAGAGGAAGTGAGCTCAGAGACGCCATGCTCCCCTCTCCTGGGCAGACGCAATAGCTCTGCTCTCTGAGGCAGAGGGCGATGCAGCCAGCCACGAGGTCAGACATGCTGAATCTTTCCTGGTAAGTGCACCTCGTGGTGCTACATAGATTATTAGAAATGGGTTAAGAGGCTGAAACTAATGGACCAGGCAGTGTTTAAAAGAATACAGTTTGTGTGTTGTTATTTCGGGGCATAAGCTAGCCAGGAGACCGGGGTGCTGGGGACGCACAGTTCTTCTTGACACTGTCAGTGCTGGTGACTAATCCATGGAGCTAGGATTTCCTGAGTTAGTCCATAAACTTGTAGGGCATCAGGTCTTCTGATGTGGTATAGAGGGGCACATCTATGGAAAGAGTACATCTATGGGAACGAATTCTCAATATCTAACTGTTCACTTTCTTTACTCCTGACAGGTTAACAGAATTGCTTCAGAAAGATGAAAATGGCACATCGGAGAACCTAGAAACCTGCTTTTTAAAGTACTAAACAAGAAAGTTAATATTGCAAAATTAAGTATGCAGAAGTTTAAGCATGTTTTGCTGAAAGGTTTTCATTATCATTTAGCTCAGAGATTTGAAAAGAATGTAAAATGTAGTAGCAGATCAGTCTGAGTAAGGTAATCATGATAGCTCAATTGGATGTTGAAACCAACTAGCAATCTCTAAAACTACAGCATTTCAAACACTTCATTGTGTAGGAGAACTCTGAAGAACTGAAGAGTTTGGGATGCTCTTGTGCTCGGAAAGGGAAACAGAAAAATTCTCTTCCCAATCAAAATGATTGAAGGTATTGATGTGAAGAGGAGATTTGCATCTAAGCGCCATGTGCTCAGCATCTGCAAAATGATAGAAAACAAGGAATAGTTGACCAATTTATTACAAATTTCTATATACTACTAGTCTCATCATGTTAAACAAAACACAGGAACTTAGGAATCACAATGGGAAGTAATAGTGATTATCTAACCCATGTTATGGCTTAATTCATAAATTTAAAGGAGAAAAAAAAACACATATGATATACACATAAAAATTCTTCTTTGTAATCTAATGCCAAATTAATCAGTAAAATGGAATAGAGGGAAGGAGAATCAGATAGTTCCAAGTGAGGACAATATGGGTATTGTCTTTGAAAGGAAAAAGTAAACTGCATGTGATCCCATGTTTGTCAGAGCAGAAACCATTTAGGGAAATAAATAAATACTTCCTACAATCCAGAAGCTGTGATGATCAGTTATAGTATAGAAGTACTGAGCACACGTGTTGTGACTGGGGCTTCCACTTTGCAAAGCCCTCCTCAGTCTTTATCCACTCGAATTCTGTGAAGGCATAGATCAGTTACCAAAACCCTGACAGCACTTTTGTAACCTTCATTTCCTTTTAAGAAATATAGCTGAGCAAGTGTCCTTATGGTATGATTGAACATCCTTTGGGAACATGTCCAAGAATGGTATCATTGGGTCTTGAGGTAGATTGAGTCCCAATTTTCTGAGAAGCATCATACTGATTTTCAGAGTGGCTGTACAAATTTACAGTCCTACCAGCAGTACAGGAGTGTTCCCTTTACCCCACATCCTCTCCAGCATGAGCTGTCATTTGTGTTCTGGATCTTAGCCTTTCTGGCAGGTGTAAGATGGAATTGCAGCGTTGTTTGATTTGCATTTCCCTGATGGATAAGGATGTTAAACATTTCTTTAAGTGTTTCTTTGCCATTTTAGAGTCTTCTTGTTGAGAATTCTCTGTTTAGGTCTGCACCTCATTTTTAAATTGGATTATTTGTTTTTTATGTCTAGTTTCTTTAGTTCTTTATATATTTTAGAAATCAGTCCTCTTAGATTTGGGGTTGGTGAAGATCTTTTCTCATTCTCTAGGTTGCCATTTTGTCTTATTGATAGTTTTATTTGTAATAGCCAGAACCTGGAAACAACTTAGAAACCTTCAACTGAAGAATAGATAAAGAATGTGTGGTAATTCACACAATGGAATATTACTTAGCTGTAAAAAACAATGACATCAGGAAATTTGAAGGCAAATGGATGAAATTACAAAGAAAAAAATCATTCTGAGTGGTGTAACCCAGGCTCAGAAAGACAAAAATGGGCTGTACTCATTTTTCATATGTGAATATTAATTGTGAAGTGAAGAATAACCATGCTGTAATCTACACACCTAGAAAAGCTACTTAAGGAGGGGCCAAGGCAGCAGGGACCCTCCTTGTTAAGTAGCTTCTTTTCCCAGGAAGAAAATAGAAGAGTTCTTCTGGATCGTCTAGGGCTAGCTAGGTGGGAATGGCAACTTGAGAAATTATATTGAAGGCAGGTGGAGGAAGAATAATGAAAGAAATGATTATTTCAGGTTCAGGTAGAAACCTGATTCAAGGAAAATGCCTATAAGGATGATGTTAGATTCACAAAGAAAAAGTCTTCCTCCTGAGCCTGGTGCCAGAGGTGGGGTTTGATTTCTGTGACAAACACCATGACCATATGGGAGAAAGGGTTTATTCTTTGTGAATCCAATCATAATGATAATAATTGCTGCATTGTGGGCTGAGAGCATCCCCAGTCACTGAGTCACTGTAGGAAATTGCAGTTCACCCCTTACTCTTCTGACTGCCAATGGTCTGAGATGGATGACTGATAGAAAGCACTAGTTTGTTTTGACACAGGTATTCATTATGTAGAAGTCTAGAGTCTATGGAGAGGGGCACATATCCATTTCGAAGCTTGAGACTTTAATTTAGAGTGATTCAACATCAGTTCTGTTGATGCTGAACAAACCTCAGGACAAACAGTATCATTACCAACACTACCTTCATCATCTTAGTTGGAGTGGAAAATTAAAGAAAGGTATGTAAAATTAGACCTCATGTAGAGTGAACTAATATTACTGAAACAGGCAGATGGCAATATGAACAGAAAAATATTTATTGTATTTAAAGAAATCAAAATTGGAAAGAAGTAAATTAAACTGAGCTACATATCCCCCAAAGAATTCTAAATATGGCTCATAGAATCCAAATAATTTCTAACTATTGATCCCACAGTTGGGAAATCTGTTTCCAGTGATAATTTAGCAAATGCAATGAACTTGCTCTCCCACAGTGCACAGGAAGGAGGCTGGACAGAGGCCTGTTGTACAGGGGGCAGTAGAGTTACTTTTGGAAGTGGGCAGAGGACAATAATGACTTTAGCAAGAGAGCAAACAAAACAAACAAGCCCTGGGATTAGTCGCACTTGTCTTCAGGCCTTTCGAGAATAAAATGTGGGTGTGACCTTCCAAACAGAATACATCCTTTTCATTACTGTCATCGAAACCAGTGTCTGGCATTCAAGGTAGCTACATATTTAGCCTTTGCCCCAGAAAAGAGTGCCCTGTGCAGAGGAGAGGCCTGAGACATTTGCACAAGAATTTCCTTGGATCTGCTGTATTATTACTAAAGTGAAACTCCATTCTAATGCAGGAACCTAGAGACAGAGACCATTGAGCTTCGATTGGCTAGGCCAACAGAAGGACAAACAATGAAGTCAACAGTATCATCAGCACCTAGGGAAAACCAATGAGACTGATAAAGTGCAGCTAGACCCATCAAGGAAGTAGAGGGGAGGCAGAAATAACTGACAGTTAGAATGAAGCCAAGATGGGAGACATTACTAGGAGCATGCCTATGATTTCAGTACTCCACACAAGATTGTGAGGTCATTCTCAGCTTCATAGTGCTGTCAAGGCTGGCCTGTGATCCATAACCACCTACAAAACAAACACCCCACCAAAATCAGCAACAACAAAAAAACATGGCAAAACAAGCAAAGAAAAGAGTTGTTAAGCTTGTGACATCAGCGCTTTACGTGTTTAGCCATTTCTCTGGCTCTGACTTGATTTTGTCTTTGCCTACTTATTTGAATAAGCACCACATGCAAGCATGTGTCCATAGTATCCAGAATAGGATATTGAATCCACCGAAATGGAGGCATGGGCAGTGGTAGAGTGTGGGTGCTTGAAAATAAAACTAAGTCTTTTTACAAGACCAGAAAGTGCTCTTAACCTCTGAGCTAATAACTCCAGCCCCCAAAAATGTGTTCACAAGCTTATATGCAGATAATATCTTTTATTGATTTACAGCTGATTGTATGAAAATAAAAAAGATACAAATCTATCATAAGCATTTTTGACAGAACAGATATTAAAAAACGCCCCCACTAAAATAAAAGATGTACAACATATCACTCCCATTGACAGATCATCCAAATAATCAACAAAAAATTATAGATTTAAAGCTTGCTAGCATTTTAATATTCCAGTAATGAAATTGTGGAAAAGGAAATCATGAAAACAAACCTAAAAAACAAACATCTAATAGCTTGTATTTAACCAAGGAAATAAAAGATCTTTACAATGAAAATTAAAAATTACAGATGAAAGCAACTGCAGAAGAAACACACAAAATGAGAAAAAACTTCCCTTGTTAATGCAGAAATAATAATTAGTATTTTTAGTATTCATCCTACTCAAAATGAGCCATAGATTCAATGTAAACCCCATAAAATATTAAATTTTTCACAAAAACTATAAAAATAATGCTGAAATTCATGTGGGACTACAAAGATTCCCCAAATAGCCAAAAAGATCTTAATCAAGGGGCTGGAGAGATGACTTGGTGCTTAAGAACACTGGCTGCAAGCCGGGCGGTGGTGGCGCATGCCTTTAATCCCAGCACTCGGGGGCATAGGCAGGCGGATCTCTGTGAGTTCGAGGCCAGCCTGGTCTACGAAGGGAGTTCCAGGACAGGCTCCATAAGCCACAGAGAAACCCTGTCTCAAAAAACCAAAAAAAAAAAAAAAAAAAAAAAAAAGAACACTGGTTGCTGTTCCGGAAGACCTGGATTTGATTAAACACCCTTATGGTGGCTAATAGCTGTCTATAACTCCAGTTCCAGGAGAGTCTTTCTTTAAATAAAATTTGATTGATCCTGGCCTCCACTGGTAATACATACTTGTGGTGCACAGACATACATGCAGGCAAAATACCCATATATATAAAATAAAAATAACTATTTTTTAAGAAAAAAATCTTGAGCAAAAGACTAAAGCTGGAGATATCACAATGTGTGATTTAAAATAATATTATCTATCCAGAAATGCCACACAGTCTGGTACTAGTATGCAAATAGACATACAGGAAAATAAATCACACAAGCCACGTAAACAAATACACTTACCCATAGATCACTAATCTTGAGAAAGATGTTAAAACATGCATTTAAAGAAGGCTTAATTAATGGTACTGGTAAAACCAGTTATCCACTGAAAGGAAACTGAAATTTGACACTTACCTGCACCTGTCCAAAATCAACTCAAAGTGGGATAGACACCTAAATAAGACACTAGAATCAAAGCCTTGGGCAAACACTTCAAGATACTGGTTTAGGCAAGGATATTGTGGCTGGTACTACCAAATGTAGAACACTAAAGTAAAAATCACAAATGACACTAATTTAAACCAAAAGCTCTGCTTATCAAAGGAAACAATGAACAAAAAGACAGCTTACAGAAAGGGATAAAATATCTGATAAGTATATTCTTATAAAATATTCAGATTGAGAATATATAAGAAACACAACAATTCAGCAGCAAAAGTACAAAGTAATCTAAATGCTGAGTAAATATTCTGAATAGATATTTCTCAAAGTAAGAATCAAATAGTCAATAAACATGTGAAAAAACTCCCAAAGGCATTAGTTATCAGGGAAATGCAAATGATGGTTGAAATGTGGCTATCATCTCATGGCTACTAAAATGGTTGCTTTCAAAATAAAGCTACAAGAATGAGAAAACTAAACTTCCATATACTGTTGCAAGAATGTACATTCATAAAAGCATTAATAGCATAGACGTCCTCAAAACACTGAAAATAGATCTGCCATGTGAATCAATATCCTACATCCTGGTGTACATTCAGAGAAAATGAAGTCAGTACATGAAAGTGTTTATGCTGTAGCTGTTCCTGGGGGCTAACATATGGCATCATTCCAGGTGCTCATCAACAGATAAATGACTAAAAATGAGGATATATATGTATATTTATACATATATAAAATATAAATGTGAATATGTAGGTACATATATCCAGACCATTCAATGAAATAGCACCCTTTTATAAAGAATAATAAAACACTGTTGTTTTCAGCAAAATAGATAGAAGTGGAAACATGTTAAAAGAAATGAGCCAGACAGAGAAAGAGTACCGCAAGTTTTCTCTCAAAGGTGGAAGAAGGAACTTGAATGTAGAACAGTGCTTTCTGAAGGTTGAGAGGAATATGTGTTTGGATGGATGATATGTTCTGGCTGAATAAATTTAACTTAATACTACAATGAAGTTATTAGAATGTGCAATAATACACATTAATTAAATCTCAGATCACAGCAGGTTATATCTAGTTTACATGTTATATAGAACAGTAGACTTACATGTTTGAAAATAAAATATACAGTACATGATAGTAATATCCATTATAAAGCAACAGTAGTTGAGGTAGTGTAGCATTGACAATAGAAAGAGTATTTAGCAGGTTGAAGAGGATAGGCATGAATCCATCCACACATGACCACACATTCTAAAAGGGTATCATTATATTTGGGGGTGAGAAGCACAGTCTTTCTTGTATCAGATGCTGAAATCATTAGGTATATATTGGGAAATGATTGTATATCTATATAGGGAAATAAAGTTTTTTTAATTCTTTTTGTTGAGCTGTACATATTTCTCTACTCCCCTCCCTTTTTCCACTCTTTCCTTCTATCCTCTTCCGTGACCTCCATGCTCCCAATTTACCCAGGAGTTATTGTCTTTTTCATCATCCTGTATAGATCCATGTAAGTCTCTCTTAGTGTCCTCTTTGTTATCTAGTTTCTCTGGGCTTCTGGCCTGTAGGCTGGTTTTTCTTTGATTTATATCTAAAAGCCACTTATGAGTGAATCCATATTATATTTATTTTTCTGGGTCTGGGTTACCTCAATCAATATGGTTTTTTTCTAGATCCATCCATAAGACATTAAGTTTTAATCTTTTACAAAAACTAATCCATCATAATCAAAGATCAAAATATAAAAGCCCAAACATTGAAGGTTCTGGAAGAGAGACAGAAGTGCCAGAGGGTAGCATGGGTCATGTTCTTTCATCAGAGAAGGTGCAAACACTATTTACAAAGTAAAAGTTTGATAGATCTAACATCACACAATAAAGATCCATTCCTCATTTCAAGACTAGCGAGGTTGCCAGGGTGGTGGTAAAGGAAAACCTAGAGAAAGCAAGGCTCAGACTGAGAGAAGACATCAAACAAAGGCTTGACACTACATAACAAATAGAGAAAAAATTAATTTAAGCCACGAAGAGAAAGCCACATAGCCTGATCCCAAGAAGAATAGGAATTGAATAAATATCTTTAAGAAAACTGTCTTCATCACATCAATAAAACTAAGAAAAAATTTATTCTACATCTTTACCAGTCAAGGAAATACAAATTAAAATTCATCAAAATCCAATCCACAACCACCAGAACAAAATTAAAAGACTGACAACCAATGTCAGCACCACATTATGACATAGGGAAATTGTACTTCATGCCCATTCTGCTGGGAAAAAATGTTAGCAAAATTTTCTTTGAAAGCCATTCTGAATTATTTAGTTATGATGTATACTTTATAATTTTTCAGTTCTTCACATAAGTATATCCATGAGACAAATAATTGCATATATCTGCTAAAAGTTATACAAAAAACAATTGTGATGGCTTTTTAATATTTCCAAGAATAAACCGGTATATGACAGAACACTATTTGAGAGCAGTGAAAAACTTGCACTGAAGGTGAAAATTTTGATTGTTTTGGTTTTTTTCTGTATTACTGATTCACACATAAGTAATACTTAGTGATTGAAAGAGGCATCAATGAAGAAGGACACTTAAAAGAAATTTCACACTAACTCAGAATTGAGGTGGTTATTTATTTAGGGGTAGATTCACAAATCCTCTGCTGGAATGGAGATCAGAAACCGAAATCCGCAACCTGAACAGAGAGGCCGGAAAAGAGGGTGCACGCAGGCTCTGCATCAGTGTATATAGTATAAGAGGCCACGCCTCAGTAGGCGGGTAACCACTAGTTGCGACTTCCTACAGCACATCAGTAACCTTACTGTACAGAACATTCATGTGGATTTAAAATACCCAAAGCTTAGCAGAGCAGATAAATGGCTGCAGAATATAGTGACTCTTTTTTTGGTGTGGTAGCAATGCATCTGGTTTGCAAAAGGCAAGCCGGGGCCTTTACGGGTGCAGTGCATAAGGGCATGAGGGGGCCATTGGGGGTGCAGTGTATAAAGGCATGAGGGGCCTTTGGGGGTGTATTGTATAAAGGTGTGAGGGGGCCTTTAGGGGTGCAGTATATAATGAGGGGGCCTTTAGGGCTGTAGTGTATAAAAGCAAGAGGGGGCCCTTAGGGGTGCAGTGTATAAAGGCATGAGGGGGCCCTTGAGGGTGCAGTGTATAAAGGCATGAGGGGGCTTTTGGGGGTGCAGTGTATAAAGGCATGAGGGGCCTTTGGGGGTGCAGTGTATATTTTTTTCTGCTGTTCTGAAAAGGACATGTTAATGTAAGACTTCCTGCAGCTGTACATGTAAGTTTTATACACACACACACACACTCACATGCACACATACACACATATGCCAAATTAAATGTTAAAAAAACGAAACTCATAGAAAAGGTTAGTCAAACAAGTGGCCAGTGAGCAATGGAAATAATGAGAACATTTCCAATCAGGGAAATGCATGTTTAAGCAACAGCGAAACATTTTATTACCCACAAGAGACTACCAAAACGTTAAAAAGCAAGTGACAAACTATCTTTAGAAATGTGAATTATCCCAGCATATTAAAATGTAATTTGGTAAGTTATTTTAAAACTAAACACACACACACACACACACACACACACACACACACACACACACACACACTTTACGAAAGGTAGCAGAGCTGAGAATATCACTGTATGTGTTTGCTTCCTTGTTTCTGTGTCCAAAATATCTGAGAGAAAAAGTTAAGGAAAGAAATATTAATTTTTAATTTATGATTTCAGAGGCTCAACCCACAGTATACTGTCTTCATCTCTTGAGTTCAACCCAAGATGTTTCAGCTTCATCACTTTGAGCTGGAAGCAAGGCTGAACATCATATCAGTGTTAGTATGTACAGGAAGTACCCCTACCTCTCAACCTGGGGAACAGGATGTAGAGAAAAGCGGAACACAGGAAATGTCTGGGGGAAGATGCATTTCTCCATTGGCCTACTTCCTCCAACTATGCACCAACACCTTCTTTTAACCACATCCAATAATGCCATCATATTACAAATCAATAAAGTCATCAATCAACTCATTCGATTAGAGTCTTCCAGATAAACACAGCAGCCAGTAGTTGAGTCCCCAATACATAGCTGTGACCTTTCATATCCAAACAACAATATCCACTGATCCAGACGGAAGGGCATATGTAATGGCATACATACAAGCTGTGTTCCAGTGTTGTTTGTTGGGTTAGAACTAGAAAATGTTAAATCACAAGTAGAGTTTTGGATACAACTGTACTTTGTGGTTATGATAGATAACCACAAAATAGGGTTAATTAGAGCTGTGGAAATAACTTGGCAGAATTTGAGTGAGAAGGAAAGATATCATAACAGGGAAATTTTAAGGAATTATATTTTGGAGAAGCAGTGTGGAAAATTTCAAACATATGTATATGTGCACTTGTGTATCTACATAATTATGCTTGTCTCTGTGTTATCAGAATATGGAAACAACTTAGAGTCAATACAAAAGATCTTTTAAAATGAATAATATGGTAAGAATATACATAAAATTAAGAAATAATATTAGTGATTTTCTACATGGATGATGAAATTGATGGTAAATGGGATTACTGACTAGAATAAAAATACATAGAAAACATCTGTATACACGAGAAGACTAGCATTTTGAAAGTAAGAATTGACGACTATAATTGACTACTATTAAAAGACTTTACCTGATATGATAATATTTTGCTTTTGATAAAATTGCTGTAGTTTTATACCATTCAATTATTCACTTCACTTAATACTTTATGTATAGAATTTTGTAGCTGTAGACATTCAAGCTCATTTGTGGTTTCATTATTATTATTATTAATCTCTCATATATTACATCTCAACCATGGATTCCCTCCCTCCCCTCCCTCCCACTATCCTTCTCCCCAGATGAAAAAAACAGGCCTCCCAGGGATTTCAACTAAACACAGACTAATACATTAATAAATAAGACCACACACATACCGTCAGACAAGGCTGAATGAGACAACCCAGTAGGAGAAAAAGGGTTCCATAAGTAGACAAAAGAGTCAGTGATCAAACCTACTCCCACTGTTAGGAAACTCACAAGAACACCAACTACTCAGCCATAATGTATACACAGAGGACCTTGGTCAGACTCCTACATGCTCCCTGATCTCTGTGAGTCCACACGAGTCCCAGTCAGTTGATTCTGGGACCCTTCTTTTCATAGTGTCCCTGACCCTGCTGGTTCCTTTGATTCTTCTTACTCCTCCTCTGCAGGACTCTCTGACCTCTGCCGAGTAAATGACTTTGGGTCTCTGCATCTGTTCCATCAGATGCTGATGGGAAGCTCTTTGATGAGGATTCTGGTAGACTCTGATCTCAGAAAACTCTGCAGGAAGGACGTATGTAGGTTGAAAGTTTTGTTGCTTGGTTGCATTACAATCCCTTCCACCTGAGATCTTGCCTGGTTATAGGAAATGGTAGGTTCAGGCTCCATGTCCTCCAATACTAGGTGTCTTTGCTAGGGTTACTCTTGGAGATTCCATGGAGCTTCCATTGCAGAGGTTTCCCCCTGATCTCTGGAATGCCCTTCTCCCCCAGTTTCAGTCATTTCTCCTGCGATTTTCTCCCCCCGAGTTGATCCCTCCTGTTTTCAATGCCACATGCCCTCGAGTCTGCCAGCGAAATCTATTTCTCCTTCCCAAAAAGATTCTTTTATCCCCCGCCCCTCACCGCGAGCCCTCCTTCTTACAACCTCTCGCCTCTCACCATCTATGGGTCTTAGCATGATTATCATTGCAGTTAGTATCCATTTCTAAATGAGTACATCCTCTATAGTATCTTCATCACCTGAGATATTCTCTTCCATCTCTTCTATTCTGTTGATTATTGCCTCTGCAGTTCTGTTCACTTACCCAGATTTTCCATATCCAGAATTCCCTCAGTTTGTGTTTCCTCTATTTGTGTGCCTCTATTTTAGTCTTCAAGTCTTGAACTGTTTGCTCTACCTATTTGATTGTTTTTTCTTGGTTTTCTTGGGTTTCTTTGAGGCATTTATTAATTTCTTACAACTTTTTTTGTTTGTTTTCTCCTCTATTTCTTTAAAGGAGTTTTTTATTTACTCTTTAAAGTAAGGTTTTTATCATCATCAAAAAATTACAGTTAAAATCTTTTTTTTTTCTACTTCTTCTGGGTTAGATGATCAGTTCTTCCTGTTGTGTGACCGCTGGGTTCTGGTGTTACCATGTTGCTTTTTAGGTTGCTGGATGAATTCTTTACCCAACAATCTCTCCAGCATAAGTTGTCATCAGTGTTTTTGATCTTGGTCATTCTTACAGGTATAAGATGAAATTACAGAGTTGTTTTGATTTGCATTTCTCTTATGACTAAGGATGTTGAACATTTCCTTAAGTGTCTTTCTCTGGCTGTATTCTTATACTGGCATTTAGGCATCTTGATTTGGGATGATTACTGTTCTAGGTGTTGACTTCAGATTTTGCCTCTGTTGGATGAGTGTTTTGTTCCTTGACTTATGTTTTCTCTTTGCTCTTTTGGTCTTTGTGGCCTGGATTATAGTGGCTGGCACAACCTCTGATCTAGAAGGGATTTTCTGTCTAAGTTGGGGGCTGGCCTTTTGGAGACTAACTTGGTCTGTGGTGCAGTAGGGAGTCTCCAGTCTTCTGACTGGTATAGACTGCCCCTGTTTTCTGACTGGTATGACCTGTGTCTGAGCAGCAGAAGGAAGTCCTCTGGGGTTGGGGACAGGGCCTGCCTGTAGGATGGGCTCATATCTGGGAGTGTGTGGGATGTGTAGTGGGTCTTTCAGAACATAATCTAGGGAGTGGGTCACTCACCCGTACTGACTGATGCAGCCTGCATCTGAGAAGGGCCATTTGTGATTTCTTTTAATTCTTCATAATATCTCTAATCTACCAACTTTTCTGAATGCTGAATCATTTATATTTTATAATCAGAATTTTAGTGACATTCTTGGCATCACAGTTTTAACCACAAAACATTCTTTCTTGCATTTTCAGAAAGTCATTTTATTGCTTTAAATTCTTTGGAATTGGGTCAAAGTTAGTGAATAATTTCATAACTCTTGGAACTTATCAGTAGTTTATTCCCTAAAAGAAAGCAATATATATTAATATAAGAAATGTGCACACTTATCGCTAAGGAATTTGAGCATGACCTTAAGTGTCTTTTGGCCATTTGAAGTTCTTCTGTTGAGAATTCTCTGTTCAGCTCAATGCCCCATTTTACAATTGGGTTGATTAGCCTTTTACGGTCTAGTTTCTTGAGATCTTTATATATTTTGGAGATCAGACCTTTGTCAGTTGCGGGGTTGGTGAAGATCTTCTCCCAGTCAGTGGGTTGCCTTTGTGTCTTAGCGACAGTGTCCTTTGCTTTATAGAAGCTTCTCAGTCTCAGGAGGTCCCATTTATTCAATGAGGTCCTTAATGTCTGTGCTGCTGGGGTTATACGTAAGAAGTGGTCTCCTGTGCCCATGTGTTGTAGAGTACTTCCCACTTTCTCTTCTATCAGGTTCAGTGTGTTCAGACTGATATTGAGGTCTTTAATCCATTTGGACTTGAGTTTTGTGCATGGTGATAGATATGGATCTATTTTCATTCTTCTACAGGTTGACATCCAGTTTTGCCAGAACAATTTGTTGAAGATGCTCTCTTTTTTCCATTGTATACTTTTAGCTCCTTTATCGAAAATCAGGTATTCATAGGTTTGTGGGTTAATTGACAGGGTCTTCTATTCGATTCCATTGGTCGACTTCTCTGTTTTTATGCCAGTACCAAGCTGTTTTTAATACTGTAGCTCTGTAGTAGATTTTGAAGTCAAGGATGGGAATGCCTCCAGACGCTCCTTTGCTGTATAAACCAAGGACATTGAGCCTATAATTAGTGATCCTAGAGAAGCTAAATAAGGAGAACCCAAAGAAAAACATATAGGCATCCTCCTGGATATTAACCTTCATCAGGGATGAAAGGAGACAGAAACAGAGTCCCACATTGGAGCTTCGGACTGAAACCCCAAGGTCCAAATCAGGGGCAGAAGGAGAGAGAGCACGAGCAAGGAACTCAGGACCGCGAGGGGTGCACCCACATACTGAGACAATGGGGATGTTCTACACCAAGACCAGCTGGCCTGTGTCTGGAAAAGCCTGGGATAAAACCGGACTCTCTGAACATAGCAGACAATGAGGACTACTGAGAACTCAAGAACAATGGCAATGGGTTTCTGATCCTACTGTACGCACTGGCTTTGTGGGAGCCTAGGCAGTTTGGATGCTCAACTTGCTAGACCTGGATGGAGGTGGGGGTTCCTTGGACTTCCCACAGGACAGGGAACCCTGATTGCTTTTCGGGCTGAGGGGGGGGGGCTTAATTGGGGTGGGAAATAGGTGGCGGTGGCGGGGAAGAGACAGAAATCTTTAATAAATAAATAAATTTAAAAAAAGAAATGACAAAAAAAGAAATGTGCACACTTAATTTTTAATTTCAATTGCCTTTATCCTTAAAAACTTCAATTGATAAGGAAGGAAAAATTTATTGCTCTGACAATGTTGATTTAGCCAATTTTGAGATAGTGTTGCTATTTCGTTTCTGTTAGTATCATTTGACTAAATTTCCCTTGGGTTTTGGCATTGTTCATTATAAACTGATATTTAAAAAATCATTTTAGTTATTTAATATTTTAAAAACATGTAGTAGTTTTTGAGGAGTTCTCATGTGCATTTGTGCAAATGGAGTTCTGCCTAAACACCCACAGTTACAGACAAAGAGACACTTTTAGACTGCATGAGGTAAAGGAGAATCTCAGAAGAAATGACATGTAAGCTAAACATCTCTCAGGTGCTGACTTATCTTATGTTTCAGTTACATTTCTTCTTGTACTTACACATTTAAACTTATGTTTTCTGTAGTTCTTAGGAATGTCCCATCACTTTCAATGAATACTCTCTAATTTAAAATATTTGGGTTTCTTACTTTTCTCCTTAATGAATGCATGTGTTATCGGGGCTAGCACCACCACACAGTTGAGTAGTTAGCACATATTAAATAGTGAATTTTTAATATATGAATCAATTAATCTCAAGTGGGACTAACTGGCCAAGTCAGTACTGTTGATAAGTAAGTCAGTGCCCTCATTAGTCATGATTACAACTATTAGAAGAAATGGACATACTTATTTCTTTATTGTCTATGAAAATTATAGGACTGTCAATCAAGTATCTATGTACACAGAATATTAGGTATTAGTCTTTAATGAGTTTTGTTGTATAATAGTACACTCTTTGGGGGCAGTAAATTTTCTTTTTTTTTCTTTTTCTTTCTCTTTTTTTTTTTTTTTTGGTTTTTCGAGACAGGGTTTCTCTGTGGTTTTGGAGCCTGTCCTGGAACTAGCTCTTGTAGACCAGGCTGGTCTCGAACTCACAGAGATCCGCCTGCCTCTGCCTCCCGAGTGCTGGCATTAAAGGCGTGCGCCACCATCGCCCGGCTTTTCTTTTTCTTTTTCTCTCATACAACACATACTCATCACAGCCTTCCCTTATTCCACCCTCTCAAATCTCCCTTCTCCCCAAGATCCATTGCCCCGTTGTTGTTTTCCTTCAAAAAAGAGCAGGCCTTTGTGATATCAACTGAACATGGCATAACAAGATGCAATAGCACTAGACATAAATCCTCATATCAAATATCAAGGTTGTTTGAGGCAACCCAGTAGGAAGAAATGGGTCTCACAAACAGAAAAAAAAGTGTCAGAGATACCCTCTTTCTAATTGTTAGTAGTCCAAAAAAAATCCCCAGCTAAACCATCACAGTATGTATGCAGAAGATTCATCAGGCCCATGCAGGCTCCATGATGCTGTGTTAGTCTCTGTGATAGTTAGGAGCTAGCTGATTTTGTGGGCCATGTTTCCCTGGTATCCTATAATCTAGATCCGCATCTATATCTCTGGCTCCTCTAATCCTTCCTCCCCTTCTACCACGGTATTTCCTGAACTCCATCTAATCTTTGATTGTGAGACTCTGCATCTTTTCTCATCAGCAGCTGGAAGAAGCCTCTCTGATGGGGATTGGGCTATCCAGTATCTATGATTATAGCAGAATATCATTAGGAATCATTTCACTGACTTTTGTTTTGTTTTGTCAATTAGGTTTGATTCTACCCTAGGTCTCTGAGCCATCCAGTTTCTGGATCCTGTCCATTCAGTCAGTGTAGAACATTCTAATAGGTAATGAACAAAAAGAAAAAGAACACTTATTTTAAGAATCTGTACTATTTGACTTTGTAATTTTATGGAAAAATCATACAAAGTATGTGATTTAACATTTCATAGTAATATGTTCTATTAACAACTTTTGGTTCACATATTTTAATGGCTTTCAAACTCATCTCTATTATGGCTACTTATTTAGCAACCAAGGCCCTGGATTATAAAAACCCAAACATTACAGGTGATTTCCATTGCTCTTGGTCACGCTTCAGAACTTGAGGGTAAGATCCAATTGCCGAAGACATCATATATGAATCATAGACTATGGATAAGTTTGACTGCTATTCTTCTCGAAGCTTTATCCTTACTGGACAGTTTGCACAGTGCTGGAAAGTTCTATGCATGCTACCAGAAGACAAAAAATAATTATCAGTTTCAGCCATCTGATAATTATTTTGGTTAACTGGTGCAATAGTGGCATAAGTGTTTAGGAGTAACTATCCACTATTTAAGGTCTGCTACATGAGACTGAACCAGTATTTGGCACTTTCAATAAGATCAAGAACCCGTGCCTAGGTAGGTCATAGGCCACAGGAGAAACCTATTAGTATTATTCTGCTAAATGAGCATAGCAATAAAATGATTCCTAATGACTTATTATTCTAACATTTGATGATTTAATTCTTGCCAGATAAGTTTCTTCTCATAGTTGATGATGATTGACTTAGAAACCCATACCTGCTCAAAATGAAGATGATGTAGGTGGGTCTTCTGTCTATGTGTTACTTTCATTGATTAATAAAGAAACTGCCTTGGTCTTTTGATAGGCCAGCCCTTAGGTGGGTGGAGTAGACAGAACAGAACTCTGGGAGAAAGAAAGCAGAGTCAGGTAGATGCCATGATTCTCCGACCCGAGACGGATGCAGGTGAGGATCTTTCCCAGTAAGCCACCACCTCATGGTGCTACACAGATTACTAAATATGGGTTAAAGCAAGATGTGAGAATTAGTCAATAAAGAGGCTGGAACTAATGGGCCAGGCAGTGTTTAAATGAATACAGTTTCCATGTAATTATTCTGGGGTTAAGCCATGCGGGAGCCAGGTGGGACGAAAAGCAGGCCTACTTGCCTTCTCACTACATGCAGAGAATACGAGGCTTTTAGAGCACTCAGTTCTAAGTGGGATGTTGACTTCACATCCCTTCCCTCAAGACTCAGGAATCTTCATGAAAGCGTGTGTCTGCTAAGTATATTAAAGATAACCTCAGTGGCACCAAGCCAAGTTGTTATTACTCAAAGGAATGAAGTCACAGACTTCCTCTTGAACTATTTTGACCAAGAGCAAGTCCACGTTTGAGTTCTCTACTTGTGGCTTTCAACTGTCCGTAGTTTGTGGTTTCTAGTTTATCTGTAGTCTGTGCCTGATTTTTGTGCTGTCTGTTGTTCTGTCCCTAACAAAAGACTCTGCTTTTTGTTGATTGAACAGCAAAGAATGAAGTGGGAAAAGAATGAGGAAAACCTTTTAGAAATCTTTAAAAGACTCTTACAAGGGATTAAATTATGAGCTCCACCTGACTCTAACTGACCTTGAAATCAAGGTCACTACTGAAAACTCACTACTGAAAACAAGCTATTCATAATTAATTCCAGCATTTATGACAAACATTTGTTGTATAAAAATTGTTTTTAATTTCTTCCTTGACCCAGGTGTGGTTCAGTAGTTGACTGTTCAGTTTCCATGAGTTTGTCGGCTTTCTGTGGGTAGTATTGTTGGTGCCTTCTAACTTTAATCCGTGGTGATCAGATAAGACACAGGTGGACACTGATATTTTTTTGTGTCTGTGGAGGTT
>NW_004949151.1:1703811-1704853 GCF_000317375.1 Microtus ochrogaster | reverse complement strand
AAAGAAATAAAAAAATATTTATTTAAAAAAATAAATAAAAATTGTTTTTAACATGTTGCCTGATTTCATTTAGCAAATAATTAAAACACACATATGCATACATACACACACACACATACACACTATTCTGAGTCAGGAGTGTTGAAGAGTACATAATTTAAGATTAAATCTATGCCTTAGCTTAGGTTGTAAAGGTTGATTATAAGTGAAATTCAAGACAACTAAAAGTGAATGCAACATCGCTCTCTTAAAGGCAGGTTGAACTTAAACATATTGATTACACAGTTTGATAACAGGTTAAGTCTTATGCAATCTCAAGGTATGTTATTAACTTGGCTTTGAAATCCAGCAAAAGTTCAGTATTTTTGATTATAAAAGATATTTTATAAAATTGTATCATTATAGAGGAGGGTAGAAAGATTATGAGAGCCAGAACTGGTGGATGATCTCAAGGAAACAGTAAGCTTTAGCCAAGACAGGGACAATGGTCATATGAATCCACAGCAGTGGTGACAGCATTAGAAGCTGGCACAATGTTAGCATGGAGGAAGAGATTGGCACATAGTACACTCCTAGCTGAGGAATTATTGGTATCTGATAACTTTCAGGAAAGAAGGAGTCAGTTTCCATCAATGGTGCAATCCCTTGTTTATTAACCACACTCTAGTGCAGGATACATGTCCAAGAGCAGTTGGCTAACACAAGTTGGATTCGATGGTTTTTTAATTGTTTTTATTAAGATATATATTTTTCTCTGTTCCCCTCCCTTCCTATTTCTTCTCCGTCTCTCCTCCCGTATGGTCTTATTCTCAGGAGATCTTATCTTTCATGTATCCATGTATGTCTCTCTTAGGGTGGATTCTATGGTTTTAAGGAAAGAGTGAGAGAGCAAGAGAGAGAGCGATAGCAAAAACAGGATATCTAGAGAGCAAGCAAGAGATACAAGAAAGGTGGCAAGATGGGTGGTAGATCTAGGAGGAGTTGGCTGGATGGGTGGTAGATCTAGGAGGATCTGGTTAGAGGGGTGGTTGATCTAGGAGGA
>NW_004949151.1:1700911-1703711 GCF_000317375.1 Microtus ochrogaster | reverse complement strand
GGGTGGTAGATCTAGGAGGATCTGGTTAGAGGGGTGGTTGATCTAGGAGGATCTGGTTAGAGGGGTGGTAGATCTAGGAGGATCTGGTTAGAGGGGTGGTTGATCTAGGAGGAATTGGCTAGATGAGTGGTAGACCTAGGAGGAGTTGGAGAGGGGTAGGAATGTGATCAAAATATGCTAAATGAAATTCTCAAAGAATTATTAAAACTATTATTTTTAAATAGAGAAAAATAATGAATAGAAAATTCATATGAAGAAGGATCTAGAATACATTGATTCTATTACTAGATAAGGGTTGTAAGAAGTTCAAACATAGTATCTACAATATAAAAGTAAGAGCTAACACTTCTCTGCCATATGCTAACTCTTAATACTTTACTTTTAAACTGATTTAATTTTTTAAAATAATTCTATAGTTTCAATAGTTCTATACTTAAAACAGGAAACTTCTCTATTAATCTAGTTTAGTAAGTAAATTCACTCACAAAGAGTTTAAGTTATTCCAACCACACACAATATGATGCCTTTACTTTTAGTCTAGGCAAGGAAATTAAGCAGCAATATCATTACTTTGGAAAACATCAGCAACAACAACAAAACTAGGTCAGTGAGATGGCTTAGTGGGTAAAGACCTGACCGGAGGATCCCTCATGGTAGGAGAAGAGAACTGACTCCTGGAAACTGCCCTCTGCCCATCACATGTGTGCATATAAGAAATACATAACTAAATAAATACATGTAAAAACCAGGGTAAGTGTTCAACAACAGTGAAGTAAGCAAAACTTAACATTAATTAATCATTTGCCATTATTCAGGCAGTGTCAATTTTTATATTAATTTTCTTCACTAAAGATTCTATGAAGTACTTTCCATTTTTCTATCATCATCTTACAAAAATGTATATTTCAACTAAAATGAAAGTTGTAAAAATGTAATTTCCAAATAAAATTCAGTGTTTTGGGTTAACATTAAAAGATGGCAAAACAAGAAACCTTAGAGTCTCCCTTTCATTATAAAGAATTTATTTAACTATAACAAATGGAAAAATTTATTTTATGAAATGGTTGTATAATCTTTGTCAGGTTTCTATCCTCTTTTTATAATGGTTATTCTTGTCACAGTGTCACAACAGAAGAAAGAAACTAAAAAATTGTTTGATTTTTCTATATTAAACATGTGTTAGGAGCTAGCCAAGCTAATGGCTTCTATCTTACCTGTCTTGAACTCCTAATAGAATCTGACATGTTTTAGATGCCCAGAACTCACCAAAATCATATAGTGATTTGAGCTAGCATATTAGCACTCACTATAACTTTTTCATATGGCCCCAGAGAAAGAAAATAAGTAAAAGTGCCAATATTCCAACCCTTCTCTGGGAAAGGAAAAAGAGATAGTATCTCTAATGCTTTAATAATTTCTGGGTGGTTGCCAGAGGAAATTCTTTCTTTCTTGTCTCTTAAAGTGCTGACATTTTGGTACGCTAGAAGACTTGGGATTAATTATTGAGAAAACAGCTGGTAGTTGATTGACAGAGAATTTTCAGAGGGTCCTAGAACTTCTAGCCAAGTGGATTTAAAAGTCATTTTCTTCTCCAAAGTCAATACCAGGACTGATAGGAGTGATTCTTTTAAGAAATGTAGCTTCAGAAACTGACCTTATTACAGTGGGAATAGAGGACTCACCTTATAGACAATTTAAAATAGTCATTGAAAGATGTTGTTCAGTGAGAGACCCTCCCTCAGCATATAAGTCAGAAAGAGATCCAAGAAGTCACCTGCCTCTACATGCATATACATGGGCTCTTATACACACAAACATGTATGCATACCACATATACATATGTATGTGAGATAAAAATAAATGTTAAAAAGGAGATCAGATGAAAATATTGGGTCTGGCAGATACAATAAATGAACAGAAATATCCTCTAGATGATTTAATAGTGATTATTTCAGGCAAAAGAATCAGAAAAATCTTGGAACAGTTGTGGTAATGCCTTTAATTTCAGTACTTGGGAGACAGAAGGATGTGTGTTTCAGTGAATTCAAGGCCAGCCTTGTCTACCAAGTGAGTTCTAGGATGGCCAAGGCTACACAGAGAAACTGTCTTAAAAAACCAAATGAAAAAAGTTGGAAAAGTCAAAGACAGCAAAAACAAAATGTTATCACTATAACATATTTTGCTTAAACCCAAGTCTAATACTAAAAAGCTTGTGGAGATACACAGAAGAAAAAGAGAAAGAAAATTAAAGTGTATCAATGAAAACATTAAGAACATACAAAGGACTAGAACAAGAAAAGAAAAAGATTTACCAGACATACCGAAAATTAAGGGAGAAAGACTATGTCTTTTTCTGTTAGGAACTGTTTTACATGTATGTGGACTAAACTCTTTAGTCAAAGTATAATTTAAAGTGTAAAACCAACACAAATGAAAACAAGCCCAAGTACAAGCTGCCTACAGATTCACTTTAACTATAGTGAGACATGTAATTGTTCAAAAAAGACATAAAAAAGAAATTCCATGCAAACGGAGACTCAAAGATAGATAGAACTAAGTGATTATACTTGCAACAGAAAAAAAAAATAAGTAAAAAAATATCAAAAGAAGAAGGATATTATATATCAAAGAAAAGCCCAATTCTATAGGAAGATAAACAATTAAAATGGACATGATCTCAAGGTCAGAGTTCTATGTTGCGGGAGGTCCTTCTGCTCCTCCAGCCTATAGCCGCTGAGATACCAGCCCATTGGGGCGTGGTCTCTCTCCCTTTAAAAAAGCGGCCACTTCCTTCTCTCGC
>NW_004949151.1:1694249-1700811 GCF_000317375.1 Microtus ochrogaster | reverse complement strand
TGGTCTCTCTCCCTTTAAAAAAGCGGCCACTTCCTTCTCTCGCCCCTCTTCACTTCCTGCTCGGCTGGCGACTAGACTCCCTTCCTGGTTGTACAGAGGGCTGACGGTGATCTGTAAGTTTTTTCCCCTTTAAATAAATAATACCCTATTAATCATAATTCCAAACTGCTGTGGCATTGTTTGTGACTTACGCCTACAGTTCTATGAGATGAACAGCAAACACTGACCAAATGGAACAGAGAAATAATAGTACAAATTAATGGAGAACTTCTTTATCCCACTTTAAATGATGATAAGAAGATCCAGAGAGGATGGCAGTTTTTCAGATAGTTGAGAATTACTTTACTTTTCAAGACATTGCTAGGGAGCCTTGACCCTAACTGTACCTGCAAAGGTGAATGTCTGCATTCCTGGCTGGAGGGTCCTGCTCTCTAGACCCTAGCATCTGAAGGTTCAGCTCATGCCCCAACCCCACCCTCAGGCATTGAAGATACAATGGAAGATATAGATTCATTGGTCAAAGAAAATGCTAAATCTAACAAATTCTGAACACAAAATATCCAGGAAATATGGGATACTATAATAAGACTGAACCTAAGAATAACAGGAATTGAAGAAGAAGGAGAAAGAAGTCAAGCCCCAAAACACAGAAAATATATTTAACAAAATCATAGAAGAAAACAATCATAAACTAAAGAAGGATATGTCTATGAAAGCACATGAAGCTTATAGAACACCAAATAAACTGGACCAAAAAAAGTCCACTTGCCACATAATAATAATTATTATTATGATAATAAATAAACATATAGAATAAAGAAAGAATATTAAATAATATTAAGAGCTGCAAAGGAAAAGGGCCAAGTAACATATAAAGGCAGAACTACAAGAATTTCACCTGACTTCTCAATGGAAACAGAAAACCAGAAGGTCCTGAATAGATGTTCTGCAGATACTAAGAGACCATGGATGCCAGTCCAGGCTAATATATCCAGCAAATTTTCATCACCAAAGACAGAGAAAGATATTACATGACAAAACCAGATTTAAACAATACCTATTCACAAATCCAGCCCTACAAAAAGGACTAGAAGGAAAACTCCAACCCAAACTCATGGAGCTAAACAATGTTCAACTGAATCGTCACTGGGTCAAGAAAGAAATAAAGAAAGAAATTAAAGACTTCCTATAATTTAATAAAAATGAATGTATAAGATATCCAAACTTATGGGGCACTTCGAAAGCAGTACTCAGAGAAAAGTTCATAGCACTAAGTGCCTAAGAACCTAGAGAAATCTCAAACTAACTACTCTAGAATGAAAAGATGCAAACTCATCAAGGTGGAGTGGACACCAGGAAATAATCAAAATGAGGGCTAAAGTCAATAAAATAGAAACAACAACAACAAAAAACCAATACAAGAAGTAAATAAGACAACTTGTTGGTTCTTTGAAAGAATCAAGAAAATAGACAAATCTTTATCCAAGGTAACTAAAAAGCAGAGAGAAAATATCCAAATTAACAAAATCAGAAATTGTAGCAGGAAGGAGATGCTTATTTGTCCCAGCCGCCTGGCTAGCTTAGCCCAGATATAACCACACAAAAACTATATTAATTAAATCACTGCTTGTCCCATTAGCTCTAGCCTCTTATTGGCTAACACTCACATCTTTATTTAACCCATTTCTATTAATCTGTGTATTGCCATGTGGCGGTGGCTTACTGGGTAAAATTTCTTGTATCCCATTAGCTCTAGCCTCTTATTGGCTAACACTCACATCTTTATTTAACCCATTTCTATTAATCTGTGTATTGCCATGTGGCGGTGGCTTACTGGGTAAAATTTCTTGTATCTATCTCCAGTGGATCCATGACATCTCTCTGATTCTGCTTTCTTCCTCCCAGAATTCATTTCCTTCTTCCCTGCCTACTTTCTGCTCTATCAACAGGCCAGGGAAATTTCCTTATTCATTAACCAATGAAAGCTGCTCATGGACAGAAGGACCTCCCACACCATATCCTCTTTTCTGTTTAAATAAAAAGGAAGGCTTTAACATAGCAAAATTACATATAACAAAACAGTTATTAAGCAAGAATTGCAGTTACAACATATATATTCACTTTACCCTTTATCATAACTAAGGAAAACTATAACTATAAATTCTTCAACTCCATCAAAGACTCCAGTAAACAGGAAGTGCATTATAAACAACTTCCAAAACTCTTTACCTAACTCTTTATTGTATATCTGTAATTATTTTTTTTGATCAGAAGCATTTCTTAAAATGCTAAGAAGCTTGGTCTCTGTGGCCCTGGGTGCTGGCTTCACCGCTCTCCTTTCTCAGGCTTTAAATATGGTGAAGGTAGTTCACCTCAGTTCTAGAACTGTCAGGTGGGAGCCATCCTTACCACCTAAATTCTGGATATCACTTTGCAGCATATAAACTTTTTTATTTGAGTAAAAGCTAAATCTGCCATGCAGCACACTGCATGGCTTTGTATAGCAGTGGGAATATGCCATACTTTCCTGCTTGTGCATGCCTACTGCATCTGAATCTGCCACCTGCCCAGGTGGGAAGCACTTAGTTGTGGGCATGGTCTCAGCACTTTCTTCCTGACCATGAGTGGGCACACAAACACCTGGGGCCTGATGTGGGAGTGTCATATATCAATCTGTTGATTTCATTGGTTAAGCAATAAAGAAACTGCTTGGCCCTCATAGGTTAAAACATAGGTAGGAGGAGTAAACAGAACAGAAGGCTGGGAGAAAGAAGCTGAGTCAGGGAGTCACCATGATTCTTCCACTCCAGACAGACACAGGTTAAGATCCTCTCTGGTAAGCCACCTCGTGGGCTACAGCAGATTATTAGAAATGGGCTAGTCCAGGTACGAGAGTTAACCTAGAAGAGGCTAGATAGAAATGGGCCAACCAGTGTTTAAAAGAATACAGTTTCTGTGTAATTATTTCGGATAAAGCTAGCCGTGCGGGCGGCCGGGTGCCGGGGACGCAGCACCGCCACTCCTATTTCAATAGGGGCCCACAAATGCCATTGAAATGCTCCATAGCCATAGTTTCCACTGGTGAAATGGCCTAGGATGCTGTGTTTTGAAACACACAGCTTTTTTCCTGCTATGGCTGAATCAGGAAATCCTCTCTTTATAGGAGCTGCAGCATGCCACCAGCAAACAGCAAGAAGCTGTGCTAAACTCTATATTTTTGTGTCTAGAATTCCTTTTCAAACTTTCTCAGGTTTTATGTGGATATAGTCAACCATGTTGGAGCACCAATTGTAGAAGACGCTTGTTCGTCCTGGAAGCCTGGCTAGCTTAGCCCTGATATAACCACACAGAAATTGTATTAATCAAATCACTGCTTGGCCCATTAGCTCTAGTCTCTTATTGGCTAACACTAACATCTTTTTTTTTCTTTTTTGGTTTTTTGGAGACAGAGTTTCCTGTGGCTTTGGAGCCTGTCCTGGAACTAGCTCTGTAGACCAGGCTGGTCTCAAACTCACAGAGATCCGCCTGCCTCTGCCTCCTGAGTGCTGGGATTAAAGGCATGTGCCACCATCGCCCGGCTAACACTCACATCTTTATTTAAGCCATTTCTATTAATCTGAATATTGCCACATGATAGTGGCTTACTGGGTAAAATTCCCAGTGTCTGTCTCCAGGAGATCCATGGCATCTTTTTGACTCTGCTTTCTTTTCCTCGGAGTTCAGTTCCTTCTTTCCTGTCTACCCAAGTTCTGCTCTATCAACAGGCCAGAGAAGTTTCTTTATTCATTAACTAATGAAAGCTGCACATGGACAGAAAGACCTCCCACACCAAGAAATGAAAAAGAAGACATAACACAGACACCGAGGAAACACAGAGAATCGTCAAGTCATACTTCAAATTTCTCTACTTCACAAAATTGGATAATTTAAAGGAAATGGATAGTTTTCTGGATAGGTACCATATACCAAAATTAAATCAAGAAAAGATAAAAAGTTAAATAAACCTGTAACACCCAAGGAGATATAAGCAGACATCAAAAGTCCTCCAACCAAAAAAAGTACAGGACCAGGTAGATTCAGTGCAGAATCTTACAAGAACTTCGAAAAAGGGCTAATACCAACACTTCTCAAATTATTCCACACAATAGAAGCAGAAGGGACATTGCCAAACTCTTTTCATGAAGCTATAATTACCCTGATACCTAAGCCACAGAAAGAAACAACTAAGAAAGAAGATTACAGTCTAGTCTTCTCAAGAACATTCACATAAGCATACTCAAATACTGGCAAACTGAATTCAAGAACACATCAAAAAAATTATCCACCATAATCAAGTAGGCTTCCTCCTAGATATGCAGGGATGTTTTAAATAAAAAAATCAGCCAGTGTAATCCATCATATAAACAAACTAAAAGAAAAAACTCTATGATCATCTCATTAGATGCTGAAAAAGCATTCGACAAAATCCAAAACCTCTTCATGATAAAGGTCTTGGAGAGATCAGGCATACAACGAACATACCTACACATAATAAAGGCAATACACTGCAAGCCAATAACTAACATCAAACTAAATGGAGAGCAATACAAAGCTATTCTACTGAAGTCAGAAACAAGATAAGGTTGTTCACTTTCTCCACATCTATTCAATATAGTACTCAACGTTCTAGTTAGAGCAATAAGACAACGGAAAGAGGTCAAGTGTATACAAATTGGAAAGGAAGAAATCAAACTTTCACTATTTGCTGATGATATGATAGTATATATAAGTGACCCCAAAATTTCTTCCAGAGAACTCCAACATCTGAAAATCACCTTTAGTAATATACTAGGATACAAGATTAACTCAAAATATCAGTAGACCTCCTATATACAAATGAAAGTCATAGATCATAGAAGAATCAGCAATCAGCAGTGTGTTAACTGTCACTTCTATATCATATAAGTACGATATTGAAAGTCATAGGCTTAGCAATTAGCAAAGAAAAACAGGAATTTGAATAAGAAAAATATAAGTAGAGTGATGCGTATTTGCTAACTATATAATATGAGACAAATACTAAAGATGCCACAATGGAAAAAAAGCACCAAGGCAAGACAAAACAAAACCTCATTAGACTTCATAGGAAAACTCAGTTTGAATATAACATATAAAATCAGCATTAAAAAACAGTCACATTTCTACATATTAGCAACAAATTATTTCCATTTATGGTAGTATCAAAATGAACAAATTGCTTAGAGAGAAATTTAAGCAAGGAAATAAAAGATGTATGGCCTTGTTCCAGTTTGTTTTCGGTTCCTGGTATAAAACACAGACTGAAACCAACCTTGGAAGGATTTATTTCAGCTTTATCTACAGTCCATGACTGAGGGAATCCAAACAAAGAACTCAAGTGGGCACCCGGAGTCAGGAACGGAAGCAGAGGCCGTGGAGGAAAGATGCCTACAGGTTTGCTCCACATGGTTTGCCCATCCACCTTTCTTATACAGGATAGGCCCATCTGCTCAGGGATGACCCCACCTACTGTGGCCTAGGACTTCATATACCAACCAGCAACCAGAAAGTTCAACATGGATATGCCCAAAGTCTTGTCTGGTGGAAACAATTTCTCAATTTTCAACAGTTTCCCAAGGACTCAGTTTCTAAATGTCCAGTTTTTGCAATGTAACCTTTAGAATGATTCCAGTATTGTATATTGGCTTTTTTGGGTTTATTTATTTTAGTTTTTGCACTTTTATAAACTGCTAAATCTGATGGTGGACCAGTACTTGCTAGCCCTCCTTTATACCAAACTCTCATGTAGAAATAGGAGTGGTGGGCTATGTCCCGCCACCAGGCTAGCTTTACCTGAAATAATTACAGGAAAACTGTATTCTTTTAAACACTACTTGGCCCATTAGTTCCAGCCTCTTATTGGATAGCTCTTACATATTGATCTAACCCATTTCTAAAAATCTGTGTAGCCCACGAGGTGGCTTACCAGGGAAGATCTTAACCCTTGTCTGTCTGGAGTGGGAGAATCATGGCAACTTGACTTGGCTTCTTTCTCCCAGCATTCTGTTCTGTTTACTCCGCCAAGCAGTTTCTTTATTACTTAACCAATGAAACAACAGATAGAAAGATGACCCTCCTCCAGCATTTCCCCTTTTTCTGTTTACACAAAAAAGGCGGCTTTCATTTTAACATAGTAAAATTACATATAGCAAAACAGTTATCAAGCAAGAATTACAGTTACAATATTTATTTTATCTTTTATCATAACTAAGGAAAAATATAACTATGTATTCATTCTTCAACTCCATTAAAGACTCCAGAAGGATATAATATTACCTAAGCAAACAAGAAATCCAAAACTCTAGAAATGACAGAGACATCTTGCTGCCTGTACAGTCTCTCAAAGTTCCTCTGTACCATTGGGGCATCCATCTTTGGCCTTTAGGCCCATAGTATCCAGAAGACTTTTCCATAAAGTCATAAAGGAAATTTCAAAGACAGTTTAGTCACGTTCTGCTGTGTCCTGCAGAATGTCTTGCAGACTCTTTCATGAATCAGGAACCCC
>NW_004949151.1:1692909-1693761 GCF_000317375.1 Microtus ochrogaster | reverse complement strand
TCCCCCTTTAAATGTAAAAGAACATTTATAAACAATATTTGGGAACATGGGCACAGTTTTTTCCCTCCAAACTGCTTCCTGCTGAATGGGGGCATCGTTAATTAGATCTTTCACGGTATAACCTGTGTGCCAGGGTCATCTCAGTTGGCAGTTGAGTGAAGTAATTTTTTTTGAGGGTGTTCACAGCAACCTTTCAGGAGGGCGTGGTCTATCATACCATATTGGGATAGACACAATCCACAGGGTCTCATTGTCTGTGAAAACAAAAGAAGACTCTCTCCAAAGCATGATATTCTTAGACCCAAATTTTGAAGTCATAATACCCTCATGAAATCCATCTGGTTTAGCTTGGCAGCCCATGTAATGAAATGTCTCTCTGTACTTAGCTCTTTCACAGTCAAAAATTTTAAAGAAAACACAATGTACATAATTCAGACTCTCTGTGAATTTTTCATTTTTACATGGCTTATTTTTCTTTCTTTTAATCTATAACTATCTGTACTCTGTCTCTTTAAAGATTTTACCCTTTTTTAAGGGCATTAACTTTAGTCTCTCTCTCTATTTTTTTTTTCTCTCTCAAGCCTATGTACATTCATCCAACATTGTGATCCATTAAGTGTTCTGTCTGAATCTGTTTTATTGTGAATCTGTAATTTTTTTTACTATTCAGGAGCACTTTGTTTTGTGCCTTTAAATCACTAAGCGCTTAAGAATCTAAACTGTGACATTCCTAGGTCAAAAACAGGTACTGCAGGCTTGCCCCTCCCAGTCCAACATGGCGGAGCAGCTTGTGCCTCTGATCCTTGCACATTGCACCCCTAGCATGGCGGAGCTGCTTGTGCCTCTGAGCTG
>NW_004949151.1:1683571-1692618 GCF_000317375.1 Microtus ochrogaster | reverse complement strand
TCTCTCTCTCTCTCTCTCTCTCTCTCTCTCTCTCTCTCTCTCTCCTTTTTAAGCCTATTCAGGTTTTACGTGGAGTTCATTAGCATGTTGGGTGCCACTCTGTAGTAATATGAGCAGTGGGCTGTATTCCTGCCTCCCCAGTAGGAGCGGTGGGCTACGTCCAGGCTAGCTTTACCTGAAATAATTACAGGGAAACTGTATTCTTTTAAATACTACCTGGCCCATTAGTTCCAGCCTCTTATTGGCTAGCTCTTACATATTGATCTAACCCATTTCTAATAAGCTGTGTAGCCCATGAGGCGGCTTACCAGGGAAGATCTTAACCTGTGTCTGTCTGGAGTGGAAGAATCATGGCGACTCGACTTGGCTTCTTTCTCCCAGCACTCCCAGCATACCAAAAGACAGACAGCTGTTAACGTCTGTGAGGGAGAATGAAACAGATGACCCTAAGAAGAAAGAAGTGCTTGACATCTGAATACAATGTAAAACTTTGCCTTCCTGTTGAGCCACTCTGGGTTTAGTAGCAGTGCAAAGCCTTGCTTGGCAGTGAGTCACTCTTTAGAGCACACTCTTTTCGAGTTTGTAACTCTTTTAGAGAAAACTCATTGAGCAAAGAGACAGACTGGCTCTGAAACTGTTTCTAAAGGTATAAATATAGGAGCATCTTCCCCTGCATCTGCCATGGGGAAAGATGTTAGTCTCCTTCTGACTTTTAGCCTTATCCATAAATACACACCCAAGTCCATCAGTACTGCTCTCTGCGAATATGAGTTATAACAATACATTGAATATATATGCACTAACATATTTGTTGAAGTTTAAAGGGCTGTGAGAACTGGAGCGAGACTGTGGTTTATAATGTATATCCAGAAATGAAGAACAGATGATCTGAGAATGAACATTTGTTGGAAGGATCTCTTTGGGCTTAAATATTTATTTTACTTCCTCCAGCTCCCTCCTTTTTGACGGAGTAATATGCTTGCCAAAATCTACAGTATGAAACCATGCAAAGTTTGTGACAAAATCACCTCAAATTGCTACCATAAATTATTACCTCCTACATAGCCTTTCTCTGCAGTGTGCAATTTATCATGGAAATGACTTATTCTTTCTAATTAAGGACTTGGCTTGAAATGCTTTATTTTAGGTGTGAAAGAGGTGTTGATTTCTGGGGGAAAATGCAGGGTTGCCCTATACAATGTACTGTACTTTCATTTATGCCTCTAAAGTGTAGTGTTGGATTCCAAGGAAGGGAAGCTCCTTTTTGTTCAGGTCAAGTCAGAATCCAGGTTTGTAAAAATTCTAGATTGTAAGGATTATCTTGAAGAAAATATTGATAGAGAATTCACAACACAGATTTTTGGAGGACTCTGAAGGACTAGCTTTCTTTCTTTCCTCCTCCTCCTCCTCCTCCTCCTCCTCCTCCTCCTCCTCCTTCTCCTCCTCCTCATTCTTTATTTTTTCAGGGCATGGTGAGAGTCCCATTGACTTTCTGATAGTTTTTACATATATATGTGTTAAGGTAAATTCATCCCCAGCACTTCCACCTTGACAATGCAAATATGCAGTTATATAATCACCCTTTGTCCATTTATCCTTCCATTCATCTGTCCATCTAAACATTTTCAATTTAGAATACATGTTTATTGAGAACTTACCAAATGTGTATATACATGATCCTGAAATTTCAAAGAGGAAAGATGAATTCTGGTATGAAAAATCTTGTTCAGTAGAAATGCAAATAATGTCATTTGCTTCACCGTTTCTAAAACTTACCCGAGGACCAAGCAGGGAGCTGTATCAGTATAAAACTAGTTAGTGCTCTAGAAAAGAGCTCTCAGATTCCATCTCACATGGCCCTAGAGGTTCACAGTGCACCACATTCCTCCTTTGGGCACACACTTTGATCCAGTCCTTACACATTTGGTCCTTGCAATTTCTTGTCTAGACTGGCTTGTTCATGTTATTCCATGAGGCCTGAACAAGCTTTTTCTAATTCCAGAGCCTAAATCTAATTCCAAATCTTTCAGGGAAATATTCTTTCTTTTCTTATTTTTCCTTTCCTTTTCCCTCCCTCCTTCCTTTCATCCCTCTCTCTATCCCTCCTTCTCTCCCTCCCCTCCTTCCAGTGTAAAAGTAACCTGGGGATTTTTCATAACCCCTTGCCCCCTCTGCTTTTGTGTGTGGAGAAGTAGTACCCTTAGTATACTAGGAATGTGGAGATTTGTGCCATTGCACTGTAGACCTTAGTGAAAACGCAATTAGCTTTGAAATTAATATTTGAAGACTGGGACTTTCTTTACTCTTCTACAGTGTGTTTCCAGAATTGTCCTTTAAAGCCTCAAAAGGGTCATACCATTCTTGTTTAAAAGCAGCTAATGATTCTCCATAGCCCTTTAGAAGAGCTGTCACATGTCGAGCCTGGCAGTGAAGGTCATTCAAGACCTGGCTTCGGTTTGGCCTTCTGGTGGCACCATGCAACTCTCTCAAGGCCTTTTGAATCGCATACAATTCCTTAGGCAGGCGTGTGCTCACACATGTAAGCCTTTACATAGCTGGTTTCTTTCTCTGAAATACACCCATATCCATATGCCATCTGCAACCTACTGGCCCCTTTGCTCTCCCATTGCCCTGACAAAACACTATAACAGTGTGATAAAATAACTTACAGCATTTGCCTTTTGACTGGGACTTGCTTCCAGTTTCAGAGGGTTAGTCTAGGATAATGGTGCATGAGATGAGCATGGTGGCAGAAAGGCAGACGTGCACTGGAGCAATATCTGTGAACTTACATACAATCTGAAATTGCAGGCAGAGAAAGAGACAGAGAGAGAGAGACAGACACAGAGAGACAGAGACAGAGAGAGACAGAGAGAAAGAGAGAGAGAGACAGAGAGACAGAGACACAGAGAGAGAATGAGAATCTGGGCCTGTCATGGGTTTCTGAAACTTCAAAGCTCACCTCCAGTGAGACATCTCCCCCCAACAAAGCCACACCTCCTAAAAATTCCTATATAGCCCAACAGTCTACCAACTGGAAAACAAACATTCGAATATATGAACCTATGGAAACTATATTCACTCAAACCATTACACTTCCTGATCCTCTTCCAGGTCTTTTTTTGGAAGGGTTTGGAGTCACTTTCTTTAGGGAACCCTCCTGGTCTCATAAGATCGAGTGTCTTCAATATGACTCTATGAGTTTTTACATGTTTGCTAATGAAGCATGCTAGGTACTCTTCCTATGTTCACATGCAGTAGGTGTTCGGAAGGTTGAGTTCAGTTGCTGTAATTTCCCTCAGGAAATGCAGAGGCTGGCTAGGCACAGTTCTGATTTGCCACATGGTCAAATAGCACATAAGGTCTAGAGAGAAGCAGGTGACAACTGCAGCCATTAGTTTCTTTCAATGTGTACAGCTCCAATGTTTCTTGATTTTTTTTTATTTGAAGCATCGTTTCTATATGTAGTGAGTATAGATCCAAAGCACCCATTTTCCAAGAGTTAGCCTAAATAGTTTTTCTATTTCGTTTTTCTTTGGGTTAGGTTCTTAATGTTTCAAGAAACTACTAAACTTCAGTTTAACTTACAGGTGACTTTCTTAGTAGCTGTGCCAACAGTGGCCATGACTTTGGTGATCATGTCATTCCTGTAAGCTACCCAAATTCTGATAGGTATTGTTAAGTGAACTAACACATCCAGGGTCAGTGGATCAGCCTTTCTAGAAGTGACTGCTTATAATGGATGTGTGTGACTTACAAATCACAACAAATTAAACTGTTTTCTTTCATAACCAGTGTGTGTGTTGGTGCACATGCGTATGTGCACTGTGTGGTAGAGGACCTCTTTCCTGCAACTGTACATTGATTTTAATGTGTCCCAAACTTTGGAAGAGTAGGGACTTCTAAGTAACTAAAACATACCTCATATTCCTTTGTTTTTAAAATTAGCCACAATCTGCACATTTGAATGGAAAAAAATCTCTTTAGAAACGATGAAGAGAGCCCTGTGGGTCTCAGCAAGGCCTCAGCGGTGGAAGAGGTAGATTTTTTTCTTCATTCCTTCAAAAGTTCAGAGGGGAAGATTCTGTGGCTCTTTTCAGTTACTAGAAACTTTGGCTTCCATGAAGTCATTCAGTTTCTTCTGTAATTGCCCCTGCTGCAGCAATCTGTTTTCCCTTGGGTTCTTGACTCATAGTGACAACACTGTTGAGTTGCTATAATAAATGAAGCAGGCTTTCACATGTCAGCACGGATAGGTTAGACAAGAGAGGAAGATCTGAGTGAACAAAAATGGAGAAAATGAACATTTTCTCCAAAAATCTTAGCCACTAATCATTTTTACTTTTTCTTCAACAAACCATTGAAAAGCTACTAAAAGCAAGAAGTAGATTTGAGTTTCTTGGTTTTTCTCCTTTACTCATTTATCTCTGGTTGAGGTGAAATATAACCACTGAGATTCCCAAAGGACACTGAGATGGTGATAGGTTAAAAAGCCATGAATGTAAAGAAATCAGAAGCTACATTCATGTATTTTCAAAAGGGTTCAGGTTTTGGCCTATTAATCTGCTTTCTTTAATTGTTTTATGACTTCATTTAGCATTTATAAGTTGTTCAGTCTCTGTGCATGCATTTTGTATATGTGAAACACTGTTCCTCATTGAGCAACATGAAAAGTCACTTTGAGCTTAAAGTTGGAGAATGAAATATTGAGTAGACTCTACGAAAACACTTAAGCTGTCATTTTGTTTGTGTGTGTGTGTGTGAGTGAAAATGGACAGTAAAATTATAGTTGCTCCTAAGTAATTAAAAATGTTGTCAATTAAACCATGCAAATTTACATAAAATAGAAGACCCTCAAATTTTGTATTTCTTCACTGGTAGGATTAAATTTCCAAAGAAAGTGTGAATTAATGCAAATGCTAGTATGGCTTCTCTGAAATCCTTTTCTACTTTTACCACCAAGAAGAGAATATAGAAAAGTAAAAATACATGATGGCAGGACAGACTCCACTGCTTTTGTCATTTGTCCAGGGAATCAGTATGCTTAGGGACCTTGGAGAATGTAAAAAATCCCAGGTGGCACACAAAAGGCTTTAAAGGAAACACTTGTGCTTGTTTTGTTTTTTTGAGACAGGATGCCTCTATGTACCCTGGCTATCCAGGAACTTGCTATGTAGACCAGGCTGGCCTCAAACTCAGAGATAATCTTTAACTCTTAACCAATTATTCTTTGCTGAGAATGTGAATGGAGATCTAACTGGTGATAAGTTCATGTCTTGAAAGCTTGATTCTCAAGAAGTTATCTTAGGAACGGGAGTTCTACATAGGTCACTGTGCAGGCATTCTTAACTTACAATGATTTGCTTTATCATTTTTGTTTTACTTTATGCCACAGTGAAATGCTAACACATTTAATAGAAACTGCACTCTAGATTTTGAATTGTGGATCTTTTCCTGTCTAATAAAATATGGTATGAAACTGTCTTGTGAGGGTGGGCAGTGGTCATAGTCTGTGTCTCCCTGTTGGCCATGACATTCTGAAGGGAAAGAAACAATACTGAAAAGTGTTCTGTGGCAGTCAGCAAGTTAAGTGTAATTTTTAACTTATAATGCTTTCAATATGCAATGAGTTCATCAAATCGCTATAAACCCATCATATGTCAAACAAATCTGTATATGTTTGTGTGTTCATTGTGAATGGGTATATATGTATGTGTATGTATCTTTGTAGGCATATGTGAATATTACTACACACTCACTTGTTCAAATGTGCATTTGCACGCTTTCACAGATGAGGATATGTGGAACAGAGTTGACTCCATGCGACATATCCATGGGTTTTCTGACTGATTCTCTCTCCAAAAGCTTTCAGGTCCCCATCCTTCCTGAGGCTTCACTCGGGATCATCTGTAGTGGTCTTCCTAGGATGATTGACTAGTTCCTCTGGCCCCAGTGCAAAGTTTATCTTCATCTTTCTTCTGTTTGTTCCTGCTTTGCTGAGATCGAGGTGCCATGACAGCAATTGTCTTAGTTACTTTTGTGTTCATGTGAGCCCGACAGAAAAAAAAAAAAACAAAAAAACAAAAACTGAAGCTAGGAAAGACTTGTTTGGCTCACCCATTTCCACCCATCACAAGGGAAAGACAAGCACAGTGGCTGGATATGTGGTGGCAGAAGGACGGATGCAGGAAGTTAGGACAGCAGAGGGCACGCTGGAACCAGGGGCTCTGCCATGATCTTCGAAGGCTGCATCCTAGTGACCTATTTCTGCCAGCTAGGCTTTGACTCCTAAGGGTTCCACAGTCTCCAAAAATAGCACCAGGTTCAGCTTTCTACAGCAGTTCTCATTGCTAACAAAGATCTGACATTCATGATCCTGGACTGGGGAAATGCAGGTGTCTACAGGGCTATCAGGTCAGATATGTGCAAATCCATCTGTTTGCATCTTAAAGCCTTAATGCTAAGTTTACAGTCTCAACTGACAGTGTTAACTGTAAGAAATTGAAGGCATTTGGATTCCAGATGGACAATTTCTTGTGCTTCCTTTACGATAACCATAAGGAACAGTGTGCTGAGGGTTGCCCTTTCTCTTCCTTGCTTGTTTGTCAGTATCCATAAACACATGAGCCTTGCTTTGCTTTGCTGCCTGCTCATTTACCGAGGATCTCACTGAAGTTAAATATTTTGCAACTAGCAAATGCGTGTGCTTTACTTTAAGGAAGATTCATGTAAGAAAAAATTTTCCCCAAATGTTTTGCATTTTAAAAGCTGGAATCATCTGTCAGAAATAAATGTCTATCTGCTAAATCAAAGATACAGAAAATACAGTGCTTGAAAACTGCGTTGCCATAAGAACCCAAGCTATAATGACCCATAAAACACACCCTCTAGCACAAACTCTTTATTCAGTTTAAATCACTTTTGGTTTCTGTAGCCCACTCTCCTGACAAGAAATGCATTTATTACTTTTTATTTCTCACAGATGAAGATCACTTATGAAAGTCAAAGTTTTATGCCTCAGCTATGTTGGAGGTAGTGTTACTTTACTTTTTACATCATTGGCTTTCTATCCATAAGAGTCCCGTTTCATGAGAGAGCATGATGAGTAATGGTGGGTGAGAAGGGCATGTTTTAGGGTTGACATCCATAGCATGAGTCAGGAAAAGAGAAATCAAGCTGAGGTTCAGGCCTGTTAGAGCTCTGGATGGCATGCTACACTGGCATTCTTCCACAGTGGCTGAAGGCCAAGGCCTTATGTTCCTGCTGCAAGGATATTTATCATGGTCCAAGACGGGGAGATCTTGGCTGAGTAGTAACTGAATCTCATTAGATTTTTTTGAACAAATCTCGAAGAAGTTGTCAACTAAAAGCCATTTGCTGGTGGTACTGCCCACATCTGGTTACACACTCATTCTTTGAAGGAGTTCTGACTTGCATGCCTCTGTGTTCTCAACATACAGATACAGGTTATCACAGCCTTCTCTAGGTCTATTTGAGAACTAGGACAATAGTGACTTGTGAACCCTTGGATGGAGGCTTTAAAGAAGGATTTTCTGTGCATTGCGGGGTGTTTGACTGAATAGTCTTGGCCTCTACCCTCTAGCTGCCATAATGGTCTCCCTGTCACTTCCCCAGGTGGTGACAGTCACAAATGTTTGCAGAGATTTTGGCCAATTTCTGCCAGAATACAAAACTATCCCAGAATAAGAACTATTGTGTTATGCAGACAAAAGGCAAAAATATGGTTTTACTTTCATAATTTGATATGATTTAACATGGAAAATGAAAATCTATCTTTTATATTATAAAGATTCATTCAAAAAATCAGTATGATTTCAGAAGAATGACTGGAAACAGTTTGGGATAAAGGAGTTTGGTGCTTAGAGCTAGATGTTAGTAAGCAGGCATTACATTAAATGACTTTGTGTGGGAATAGATAAGCTATTACTGGCCATCTTTTTCTTTGCTCCCATCTTGACTCTGATGTATCTGTATCCCAGGCAACTAATAATCTAGGTGAAGGTATTGCATGCAAGGTCTGCTGGCTTGTCTTAAGTCAACTTGATACAAACTAGAGTGTTGCAGGAGGTCCTTCCGCTCCTCCAGCCTATAGCCCCTGAGATACCAGCCTATTGGGGAGTGGTCTCTCTCCCTTTAAAAAAATGGCCACTTCCCTCTCCTCTCTCTCTTCACTTCCTGCTCCGTCAGCGACTAGACTCCCTTCCTGGTTGCGCAGAGGGCTGTTGTCTGGGACGGAGATCTGTAAGTTTTTTCCCCTTTAAATAAATATCACCCTATTAATCATAATTCCAAACTGGTGTGGCATTGTTAGTGACTTATGCCTTCAATTGGCACCCAACGTTTGGTTGGTTTTAGGACCTCTCCTTCCCCCGCTCAGCTGCCGGCCTCGAGTTTGGCTTGGCATGAGCCGCAGCCTGTGCCTGGCAGCGGGGGCCTTGTGGCCTGTGTCTTGTGCATGGAGCCAGCAGCTTAATATAAATCATCACGCACTGGCTTTTCTTGCTGCAGTTCTTTATATTTTCTCTAGACACCTCAGATTGACTTCCAGTCCCCACGCACCCTATTGTCTGCCTCCCCACATGGATTTAAACTCCACAGGCCTGCGTAGTCTCTGCCCGCGTGGTTTGCTCTTTTCTGAGTCATTTTTAAATCTCCTTTGCAAGCACAGCTCTTAAGTGGCACAAACCAGAGCATGCAGTTGCTGAAAGCTGCAACCCCTCAGGGTGACTCTGTCACGTGGAGGCATAAGCGGCTTCCAGGTTGCTCTTCTCTACTCCTGGATTCTGGGTTTCTGGTTCCATCTCTGGAATTGATTTAATTACATTTACTTTGTTGAGAAACTTGCATTTTCCAGTTTTTAACATCTACTAAGGCACTGAAACAGGACACCGTTTTCATCGCGACTCGGCAACAGCGCCACCTGCTGGATAATAGGTAATATGGCAGTTTTCGTTTCTAACGCAAATTTTACTGCTTTGTTTTCACTAATACAATGGATTAGTAAATTTATATTTACTAATACAATG
>NW_004949151.1:1657196-1680460 GCF_000317375.1 Microtus ochrogaster | reverse complement strand
TGGCAAAGAGCTTGTGATAATTTTTTGGGAGAAATTAATAGCAACTATCCCAAAAGTGGTAGACTTAACCTCATAAAAAGAACTTCTTGGATTCTTCCTAGAATTGTACGTGATGCTCCAAAAACTGGAGGCCGTACATTCTATACTGATGAAAATAAATCAGGGAAAGCAGGTTACAAGTCAGATGAATTGAGTAAAGTGGAACAAAGCCCTTATAATTCTGTCCAGAAGGCAGAATTATATGCCATTCTTATGGTGCTAAGGGATTTTAAAGAACCTCTTAATATAGTTACAGATTCACAATATGCAGAAAGAGTTATCTTGCATATTGAAACCGCTGAATTTATACTAGATGACACAGATTTGACTTCATTGTTTATCCAGGTACAAGACATAATCAGGAACAGGCTTTGTCCGATGTACATAACACATATCTGGTCCCATACAGGTCTGCCTGGTCCTCTAGCCCAAGGCAACACTGAGATTGATCAATTATTGATTGGAAGCGTGTTGCAGGCCTCAGAATTTCATAAGAAGCATCATGTCAATAGTAAAGGCCTAAAGAAAGAATTTTCCATTACTTGGCAACAAACTCAGGACATTATAAAGAGATGTCCTACTTGTTCTTTCTATAATAAAACACCGTTGCCTGCAGGGAGTAACCCAAAGGGCACTAAGAGAAATGAAATCTGGCAGATGGATGTGTTCCACTTTATGGAATTTGGTAAATTAAAATATGTACACCATACCATAGACACATATTCAGGTTATATTATTAATACTTTAAAGAAAAATGTTAGACATTGCTAGGAGACCTTGTAGTGGTGAGATTCTAAGAGGACCAATGGGGAAAGAGGGGACTCCAGGCCCTTTAAAACAAATCCAGCCCAGAGTCCATTTAGTGGAGTCACAGTTCCAAGGACTTTCCCGTTCTGAAGAGAGCTGTTGGCCTGTTGAAATAAAGCTGTTACCATTGATTTTTAAAACAGAAATGGCAACAATAATCAATACAGAATGGACTCCTATTCCTAGTACTCATTAGCAGCATCATGTTGACATTAAAAATAAATTTATATTTCAACATTTATGTAATTTTTATATATTTTCAATGTTTGCTCAAAAATTATACAAACTAATGTATAAATACAGTTTTTATATGAATTAGATAAAAACGTTGTTATCAAAATATGCTTCATATTTTCAAAAATAAAGAGATTTTGATTATAAAAAAAGAGTAGTTTCTTGCCCAAATGGCTATCAAACTCCATAAGGAGCTTCTTAAATGCCCATCATTCTCTTGAAGTAAATTTGTGCTGCCAGGAGCAGACATGTCTAATTGTCATGAAAAGTCCTAACTTCTTAAAACATTTTAAATGCCATATTCTGAAGGTCTCTGAAAGATTTGAAGAATACCTATATAATTGAAATATATCTCTATATATCTAGAAAACCTAACTAACATGATTACAAGCTTGACAATTATAGATTATCTATTAACCTATATTTCTTAATTATACATTACATTTTCAAATGAACTGCTCAAACACAATCCCTTAATCAAGAGCAGAAATATATATAAAACAAAACCAAGATCCATACCAATGCAAAATATCAAACTCTATAACATATCCCCCTTTAAATGTAAAGAAACATTTATAAACAATATTTGGAAATTTGTGTGTAGTTCTCTCCAAACTGCTTTTTGTTTTTTGTTGCATGAAGTAATTTTGGGGGTTCATGGGGACATTTTCAGTGGTCTTGGCCCATCCAACCACATTAACATAGAAGGAGTCCAAAGATTCACATCTTCTGTGGAAACAAAAGCAGAACCTCTTTTCCAAAGCAACATATCATTTGATCTAAATTATGAAGTCAAGATTCCTTTAAAATATAAATGTTGGTTTAGCTTAGCAGCCCATACAATAAAATGTCTCTCTGTACTTAGCTCATTTACAGTAAAAAATTAAATAAAACACAATAATATACATAATCCAGACTTTATGTGTATATTCCATCTTTACGTGACTTATTTTTCTTTACTCCTTTAACCTATGACTGTCTGTGCTCTGTCTCTTTAAAGACTTTGTTTTATTTTTAAAAACTGTTTACTTCCTTTTATAACTGTCTTTATTCTTTTTTTTCTCTCCCAAGCCTACAAACATTTATCCAACACTGTGACCCATTTAGAGGTCTTTTTTAAAATCTGAATCTGTCTTTATTGTGTGCCTGTAATTATTTTCTGACCAGATGCACCTTTTAAATTCTTTCAATGCTAAGTGGGCATGGCTAGAACCAACTCCACAGTCCTGCCTGTTTGTTCCACCCAGTCCAGCATGGCAGTGGCATGTTTACTGGCTCTGAGAGCCATTCTTTCTGCCCCAGATCCCAGGTCATGGTGGGCCTGTGTCACCATTAAGCAATTTGTAACACGCTGCTCACAGACCCTCATTTAAGCACTTGGCCTCCTGAAAAAGCCAGAGTTCATGCTGGCAGCATGAACTAGGAAGCTGCTATTTTGAAAACTATGTGGTTCTTTCTTGCTGCTACTGCTAAGTCAGGAAGACCTCTCTTAAAGGAACTACAGCACCCGTTTCTCCACCAGCAAACAGCCCATCTGAAAAAAATGCTGGTTCCCAAGAAGCCATACTTAACTCTGTTCTTTTGTGTCTAGAATTCCTTTCCAACCTTCTCAGGTTCTATGTGGATTTAACTGGTACATGTTGGGCACCAGTCTATTGATGGAGGCTGCTTTTTTGTTCCCAACTGCTCAAACCCAAAATAATCACACAGAAACTAAATTATTTGCAATACTCTTTGGCCAATAGCTTAAGCTTCCTTCTAGCTAGGTCTTATATCTTAAATCAACCCTTTTCTATTATTCTGTGTGTTTCCGTATCTGTGGCTTACTTGGCAAAGTTCCAGCAGTCTCTGACAGGAGCATCTGTCTCCTGCAATGGCTACATGGCTTCTTCCTGACTCCACCCTTTTTCCTCCTCTATCTTCTTGTAATTCCTGCTTTGCCCTATTCTGCTAAGTCCCTGGCTGAAACATCTTTAAAATTAACCAACAAAAGCAACACATATACAGAAGTACTTTCCCCACCATAAGACAAAGGATTATTCCAACTAGTTTAGTAACTGAAGTAAAGAGAGATAATCTAAAAATTTGAAATAAATGCTCTTATTTCTCACCCACATTCCCATCTGTACATATGAATAATAGCAGCTTCCCCCTAGGTTCCATCTCAGCAACTGATGTTAAAATGATGCTGGTAACGTACATGCTTTTTCAGGTTGGTGTTTATTCACTATCAAGTGTGGAAATCAAGTACATGAAAACAGAATTTAGGGACATCTAAATGACAGGCATCCCATTTCTGCAAGCATCTTCTTTATGAGCACTGAGAAACTGGCAGTGATTTTTAAAGTATGTATAAGGTGGCTTTCCCATAACAATATGAGCTAGAAACTGAAACATTCTCCCAAAAAGAAGGGGCAATTTTTTTTCTGCCTGGAAAACTTATATTTAATATGTCTACATGAAATAAATAAACTGTGCCATTCTCATTTTGGAGCAGTAGAAAAACTGTTAAATTAAGAAAAAGAAAAACAAGTGAAGAAATAAAACTATAAAGTTTTTTTTGTAGAAAAAAACATTTTAATTTTAGAAAGTTAAAGATAAAAATTTGGAGCCTTATGTATTGATATATAATTCATATTGTTTTTCAATGTTTGTCTTTTCACAAATTGTGGCAGGTATTTTTCTCCTTAGTGAATTCTGAGCCTTCATTAGTATCACAAGATCTGCATTAATAGAATTAAATCTGCAGGTATTTGAGATAGTCCATCTTGTCATGGACTAATTCAGAATGTCTATCCCACTGCAAATATTTTTACTGCAAGGTGTATTGTTTTTATTTTAATAAGAAACAGGGCTACCTTATGTGATACTTTTATGAAACTGATTTCTCTCTAAGTCAAGGGTGGAACTCAACTGAGTCTCGCTTAACTCAGAGCAATAAATGCAGTTTCTATTGGCTGCTTATGGATGGATTGCTCAGCAGGCAACTCTGACCTGGATAACTGGCTGGGGAATTCTACCAGCCAGCCGCCTTCTGCTCTGCAGCTCATCAATGCATGGCCTCTTCTTCAAAGACAATGTGTTCTGGCCTCCAAGATTCAGGAAGAAGGCTTGGATATGGGGATGTGGGGATGTCACAGGTGATGGCTGAGAGAAGCAACAGAAAAGAAAATGACATGGTAAAGCACCATGAAAAACTTCCAGGTCTTTCTATATTTGCTTAAGAAGAGTGTTGGAAACTTTCCGTTTCCAGAGTTCCTGAGACCTCTGTGTGGTTCTTCATTGTTGACTCTGTGGTTTGTTGGGGGAGGATTAACTCCTGCTGCTAGTGTGTAATATCATGGTGAACACTGAAGACATAAATACTGGTAGCATGAGAACCTCACACTAACTTGAGTGTTTTATTAGTAAATTTCCAGAGAATGTCTCTTTCAGAGGCAGAAAAGGCCCATGCTTTCAGTTCAACACAGACCATCAGTCACTCCCAAGAGGCAAGAGAGGATGGAGCTCTAACAAAGGTCTGAGGGAATTCTCTTCCTTTTCTTTCCTTAAGGATTGTCAGTCTAGAAAGACCAGTTTAAATATGAGAATAGTCAGAAATAGTGATTTGTCTATCTCTAGCACAGCCCATGGACACAATATCTTTTCTTATTCTTCTTGTAATCCCTGGAAGACTGACATCACAGAAAATCCAGAGTCAGACAAACTTATCATTGCCTTGAGTATCCCCTTCTCTTTGAGACTGGTCTTGCCTGACAAGTTTATAAAGGATCTTGGGTCTTAGATCCATTGTACCTTTCTGATCTCTGCCAAACTATGGTGAGAAATATAAGTGCTGAGTTTACCAAAATGCTTGCGGTGTTAGGTTTTTTTTTCTTTTTGTTGTTTATGTGGTATTTTGTTATTTTATCTCCAAGTAAGGTAAAGAAAATTAGTCTAGTAATTACAGAGTTGGATGGAGTGGTAGGTTCCATCTGACTGATTGGTTAAGGGGAACAAGCCATGTGTCTCTGAGGAAGGAAAAGTTTCCTCCCAACCATGTGCTTGGTGAGAATCCTATAGCATTAACACATATATTTATTTTGCTAAGTGTAGAGTGAGGTTGGGGAAAGGAGTTTTATGATTTTCACTTAATTAGTTTCTTTAGGATTTGGTCAGCAGCAAATTTCTGGTTCTCTGAGAAAATGACTGGATATATAAATGGGAAGATCTAAAATATGATGGAAAAAATGAAGAATGCTGGGGTGATGGAAACTTACACAAAGCATCTTCTACTCAAACACAAGGACCTGAGCTTTGTTCCCTAGCATCCACGTACAGAACAATCAAAGCATGGTGGCACACGCTTGTAACTCCAGTGCGGGGTTTGGTCAATATACACAGATGCCCTGAACTCCAGAGAGCTGAGTAAGCGAGCACAGGGATTAATGAGAGTCTGTCTCAAAACTGCATGGTAGAAGTGACAAAGGAGAACATGGTCTCCATGCACCCACATGTACATACACAACTGCAACAAGTGTGTACACACACACAAACACAACAAAACAAAGACGTTGAGAAGAATGAGCAACAGATGTGGTGATATTCTTTGCTGTCAGAGTTCTAAATACTGAATGTTCATTAACCAATAGGAAAGTGATATCCATAGAAAAAGGATAAAAATTGGGGAGGAAAGTAACTTTTTTTCCCAGAGAACCCTTTGTTTTTACTTTTAAAAATATGTATTAACTCCAATTTGGTGTTTACAGCATACTGCCAGGTAGAGCTCTAACACCGCAGCTTAGACTCATATTTTCCCTGAGGATGCTGTGGAAGTGTATTTGGACAGGTTCTCCATTTCTCTTGTAATGAATTTATTTCCATTATTGCTGTGCAAAGTATGTGTGTGATCTAGTAAAAAAGGTATCAGTAAGGAGTTTGGCAGAAAATTATCAAAGAAGTCGGGACCACGAGTGGTGCACCCACCCACTGAGACAGTGGAGCTGATCTACTGGGAGCTCACCAAGGCCAGCTGGACTGTGACTGAAAAAGCATGGGATAAAACCAGACTCTCTGAACATGGCGAACAATGAGGGCTGATGAGAAGCCAAGGACAATGACAAGGGGTTTTGATCCTACTTAATGTGCTGGCTTTGTGGGTGCCTAGCCAGTTTGGATGTCCACCTTCCAAGAAAATTAAGAAACTCTGACCTAGAAGATTCTTCTTCTCAAACTGAATCCAAGACAAATGAATTCATGCTTCTTAGATTTATCTCAAGTTATTATTTAGTGGATATAAAACGAATCAGCTTTTCTCAACCTTCATATCTGCTTACATATCACAAATTTTGTGAGTCTTTGTGTGCATGCATGTGTAATGTGGGAAGTCCTTCTATATAATTTTGCTTTTATTGGTTAATGAATAAAGAAGCTGCTTTGACCTGTAGTAGGGCAGAATAGAGTCAGGTGGGACAACTAAACTGAATGCTGGGAGAAAGTATGTGGAGTCAGGGAGAAGTCCTGTAGCTGCTGCTGGAGACAGAAGTGCTCAAGCCTTGTAGGTAAGCCATAATCACATGATGATGCACAGATTAATAAAAATGGGTTAATTTAAGATATAAGAGTTAGCTAGGAAGATGCTTAAGCTATTGGCCAAACAGTATTGCAATTAAGATTTCTATGTGATTATTTCAGGAGTCTGGGTGGTCAGGAAGTGAATGAACAGCCTCCAACAGTACGTGTGTGTGTATGTGTGTGTGTAGGTGCACTTGTATATAGGTGCTCATTCTTATGTATGCTTACAGAAGCCAGTGGACAATCTGGGGAATCATTTAGGGTATCATTCCACGGACACTGTCTATCTTGTTTTCGGTGTTGTGGCAGTTTGTTTGAGCAGGGTCAGATTTTCTCATTCACCATAGACTAGTGATCCTTGGAAAGTGATTTCGAGCATGTGCTAATTCCTTGCCTGACTTTTTAAAATAATGTGAGTTTTGGGTATTGAGCTCAGGTCCTTATACTTGTAAGGCAAGCACTTTACTGGCTGAACTAGCTTTCCCATTCAATTTTAATTTATCATCATGTTTTAAAAAGACTTGGGTCATCCATTTTAGAGAAAAGTGTTTTGAAGTTATATTAAATAATTTTTGATTTTCAATTATTTTAACAAGATGACTGATAGAATCTACATGAAGAAGTTTTGACACTTTGACATTTCTTGTGTCTGGAATATTATCTCCTTTTCAGTCACTGATAAAACATTTCCTCCAGTCCTCAGTAGAAATGTACATGCAGGGCTTTGTTCCTTGAATTAGCAACTCTATACAGACTTCTGATAAGTGTTTAGTGGACATTTAGCCACTGCTTGGCTAGTAGAAGCTCTTCACACACTGTATGAGGTATTCAAAGGCCAGGTGCACTTTGGGTTCATATAGGCAGGGATGTTTAGTAGCAGAAAATACTACCTGGTTATCATCTATGCCTTACATTTTCTCACATCTATTTGTCTCTTTTTGTGTGTGTTCTGGACAACAGCTTTAAGTAGTTCAAGCCTGGATGAGCCAGCACAGCAAAATAAAATAAAAATGCTATGGGTCACATTTTTCTGAAACTCTAGGAGAATGATATATCAATAAGTCGTTTTATTTTTGTTTTCTTTTTAAGGCTGTGTAATGCATTTATCTGGACAGTGTGCTTAATCCCGCTAACTTAAAAACACTCCCCATGAAGGAATGGCATTTTGTGTGAAGGAATATTTTGGGCATTTATTAATTTGCGTATGAATCTCCCATTATTGCAAAATTGAACTATAAATTTCTCAAATTTAACATCCCAACTGGTTTGTTCACTGCTGTGTCCTCCAGCACCCAAAACAGTACTTTGAAAGTGGCATTTCATAAATATTTTTTGCTTGAATGAGTAAATGAATGAGCCTAAAATAGTAAAATGCCTTCAAAATTCATTTAAACATTTGAGATTCATTCCTTATTGGTAGCATTTTGCTAAAAGTGTGTTTGAATATCAAGATTCTCTCTGAAAATAAAATCTATTTAAAAACTCATCTAAACAAAAACTAATAAAATCAGGCTAACTGTGAATTTTAAAAACACTGTATAGGTCAGCCTCCGCAAGCAGTTTACCTGTGGCTTACCTAGTCCATGGCTTTTCACTGTCAAGGAATGATAGGCAAGGTGACTTCTATAAGGCATCCTCCTCTTCCATTCCTTAATTTGGCTCTATAATGTTGGGTTACAAAGATGCCATTCAGAAGAGTTTCTTTTCTGCTTTACAGTTGTAGCTCTGCTGGCCAAGCATGGAAGCCAAGTTACCCAAACACAGAGTTCTGCTCTCCACTGTGGGATGACTATCTTCTACATTCTGATAGATCATAACTTATTTTCCACTTTTTCCTTCCTAGGGAGGAACATGCTATGCAGAAGGTGCTGTTTATACATGAGCAGACAGGAAGTGTGGCATAGCATCTTCCCTCAAGAAAGTGTCGGGGACAGGGTAATTTGCATTCTCTCCTATTTCCTTTAAAAAGGACGGGAAAGAAACTTGGTTTTCCTAAAGTCCAGCTGAATTCTATAGCTTAAGAGGTTATAAACTATTACTTTGAAATGAACTTTTTAAGGACTTTTTAATTTTCATTTATATGAAACCTGTACATACAGATGCCCATGGAAGCCAGAAGTCACTAGTTCCTTTGGAGCTGAGTTATAGAGAGTTGTCAGACACCTGACTTGTATGTTGAGACCTGAACTCGGGTCCTCTGGAAGATCGGCAAGTACTCTTAATCACTGAATCATTTTTCTAGTCCCAGAAAATAATTTTAAAATATTAAATGAAAATGTAACTCTACATTCTTACACTTGACTCTATTCTCAGTTTCTAACTAGCAACTTTTTTTCTTGTAGATTAATAATCCTATCATTGTGTCCATTTGAAGTACCATGGAGTCATACATTTTATTCAGAAACCATGATCTGAGGATTAACTTTTGTGAGTTTACAAATTAAGAACCATAATACATACATAGAAGAATATAGTCACATATCCTAAAACAGTATTGAGTGAGTGGGAGTAAAATATAATCATTTAAGGGTTTCCAAAAGAAATCACTTATGCATCTAACTCTCAATGGAAACAAATCCATGTAGTGTTTAAAGTAAGGGCACACTCCAAATCAAAGGTATGCATGGAACTAACATAATGATTGACAAATAGACAGGGGACTCCAGGAATGAACTGTGATTCTGTCATCTCCAAGTTGTAAGATAACAACAGATTATTTTACTTTTCGATTTAAGAATTTTATCATCTGCAATAAGACAGAGGTAGAGATAGAGTGTGAGAGAGACAGGGAGAGAGAAAGAGAGAGAGAGACAAGAACCTACTTTATAGATTTCTTGCAATGATTAGTTTAAACAATGCATGTAAATTCAAGTACATAATGTCATTCACTAAGCCCTAAACATCAGTTCTGATAATTCTGCACATGTTATTATCTTGCAGTTTATCTGCTTGAAATTTCAACTGTCTTTAATCAGGCTATATAAAATTAACAACCTATTAAAGCATATTAAGGGTGGGTGCTACATCATACACCCTGTGAAACTGTTCTGTAAGAGTGAGTCGTTTAGCTACAAGGGGTCTTAGCAGGGATATGTGATCATTGTATTTTTAATTTTTGAGAATTATCCAAACATTTCCATGGTGGCTGTATTAATTTGGAATTAATTAATTCCTTTATTTTCACATTCTCTCCAACAGTTGTTGCTTCATCCCTCCTGCAGTCATGCAGGGTTCTGCTAACACTCTTCTCACAGAGCCAGCATTAAACAGAGACAGCCAGCAGAGCAGAAGTCTGGTCTTCGGTGACTCAGGTGTAGCATCATAGAATTGTAGAAGGATGTATTTGAAGCTGAGATCCTAGGACAACATCCAGTGTAGACAGTGCTAACATGGCGTGTAGGGTGGAGGCTGTTGGAGAACCAGAGGTCCCCTGAGATCTGCCTGAATTGTGGAAAAAGCTAGGAATGAGACCAAAAAGGAGTGTAAACTGCACTCAGTAAAGGATTTTCAATTCAACAAGCAGTGTCCTTGAAAATGCAGACGTGTGGTGAGTCTGTGAGGGTCCAATATGAGCAAAAGCGACAACTCTTCAGAGGCTCTCAGCACATGGGTGAGTCAGGTGCAGGGTAGTAGAAGGATACTCTCCGGACAGGGCACACTCTATGGATGAAACCATAAAGGCTTTAAGTGCCTTCTGATTTTAAGAGACAATGATAATTTAGCACAGGTAAATGTGTGATTGGGATAGGTGTGGGGGCTTAATAGGAATAGATTAGAAGAACACTGCACACCCTATTGTGAATTTGGATTTTTTACTTTAGCTGATGAAAAGCTGCAGAGAATTTTATAGAGAAGAGTAATGTTACGCATGTCTGACCTTCACTGATAGCTTTGGTGGCAACCTCTGGATTGTGATTTGATAGGATGGTGGAGGAAAAAGGACAGACACCAGTCCACTAGAGAAGGGTTATATGAGTGTTCGAAACAACAGGTATGAAGCAGCTAAGGCAACTGGGACTTATCAGTGGATATTGTGTCCTGTGGAACGTACATTTAGAAATAGGTTACCTTGAATTTGAGGTTGTTTCTTACGTAGTAGTGAAGTGGACAATCGAAAATAAGTATATCATGCATAAAAGACTATCTAGATTAGGAATGTTTATCTCGTGCCAGAAGCTTGTAGAGGAGAAACGGAGCCAAGCCACAGCCAGATAAGAACTGACAAATATCAACATTTGGGCATGAATAATGGTGGAATAAGAAAAGTAAGGCAAAAGATTAAGACAGGAAATCAGATACGATGAGTACTGGAAAGGGCTAAACAATTGTTTCTCAACCTGTGGGTCGAGACACATTGGGAGTCATGTATCACTTAAATTACAATTCTTTTTTTTTTTAATTTTTTAAAAAAAGCAAGCTATTTTTTTTTTTCATTTTAAATACCATATCTCAATTCCTACTCTCTCCCTTTCTCCAATTCCTTCCACCTTCCTCTTCACTCACCCCCATCCACTCCTCTCTGAGGCACATTGCTTTGAGGAAGGACCAACACTCTTCCCGCTACATACAGTCTGAGCAAGGTATCCCTCCAAAGAGAATGGGTTCCAAAAAGCAAGTAGAAGCAGCAGGGAAAATCCTGGTGCCACTGTCAGTGGCCCCGCAGTATGCCCCAATCATAAAACTGTCACAATCATACAACTGTCACCCTCATTCAGAGAAACCTGGCACTAGAGAAATTCCCAGGCATCCACAAGGATGAACCCAGCTAAGACTCTAAGCAATAGTGGAGAGGGTGCCTGAACTGGTTGATAACTACCTTAGTTGTTATCCTAGAACCTTCATGCAACAACTGATGGAGACAAGGGCAGAGACCCGCGAGGGAGCACTGAGTTGCCAAAGTCCACTTGAAGAGTGGGAGGAGTGAGAATATGCACAGAGAATTCAAGACCATGATGGGAACACCCACTGAAACAGCTTGCCTGGGCTCGTCAGCTCCAGCCAGACACAGAAGGAAACAGCTTAAATTACAATTCTTAGCAGTAGCAGAATTACAATTATGAATTAATTTTATGGTTGGGGTCTCCACAAAGTGAAGAACCGTATTAAAGTGTTGCATTAGGAAGATTGAGAACCACTGTACTAGACTCTAGAGAAAGGTCAATTGTAAGAGTAATGGGTTAGTCAACAGTGTCAAACGTTTCAAAGAAGTTTATGAACATAAAAACTGCGAGGATGTCCAAACTGAATTGCTGGGGCAGGGTCTATGTGTGTGTGTGTGATACATATTAGATGCTCAAAAATATTTACAGAGTGATTAAATGAATAGTCATGAATGCTGAATTTCCCTCGGGAGATACTTATAGCTTCTGTTACCCAATGTAATCTGATTTGCATGTAGGTTAAGCTGTTATTTAAAGTATAAATATGTAATCATATTTGATATGATCATTTCCTTGTTTCCAAACAAAAGAAACAAAATTTATCTAGAAAGAAGATAATTTTTTTTTCTATCTAAAAATGATCATTATTTCTACATGAAGTGTTTTATTTTTTATTTTGATAAATATATCATATATTACACAATGGAAAATAAAATAGTGCTTATTTCTCTATGTTATCAAATGTATGGCCTTTCTGACTTTTTCACATTAAACTCAAAAATTAATTTAATTCTCCCACTGAAGACTATTGATTCTCTGAGGGAAAGATTTATCATGGATTCAGGAATTCATTCATTTATTGATTGATTTTGGTTTTTCAAGATAGGGTTTCTCTGTAGCTTTGGAGCCTGCCCCGGAACTAGCTCTTGTAGACCAGGCTGGCCTCAAACTCACCAAGATCCGCCTGCCTCTGCCTCCTGAGTGCTGGAATTAAAGGTGTGTACCACCACTGCCTGGCTGTATTCAGGAAATTCTAAAATTGGAAGTGAGTCAAAAAACAATATACTACTCATTTAAAATTTTTCCCAATTTATTATAAAAAAATTTCCTAGTATTTTAACAGTATGTTCTCTTTGGAAATTAAACTTCATCAACTGAACAACTGCTACATCAATTTGAAAGCAGCTAAATTTCGTTTAGAGGCTTAAAAAATAATTGATGTATTATTTAAAGAGTCACCTGTAAGGAATTCAACTTATTTATTTTCAATGAAAGAATCTCCAAAAGCTATTATAAAGTAAATGTGGTTTTGAAGTCTACAATAATTTGTATTTTCTTTCTTTCTTTCTTTCTTTCTTTCTTTCTTTCTTTCTTTCTTTCTTTCTTTCTTTCTTTCTTTCTTTCTTTCTTTTTTTGGTTGTTTGAGGCAGGGTTGCTCTGTAGGTTTGGAGCCTATCCTGGAACTCGCTCGTGTACACCAGGCTGGCCTCAAACTCACAGAGTTCCACCTGCCTCTGCCTCCTAAGTGCTGGGATTAAAGGCATGAACCACCTCCACTCGGTTCTAATTTGTATTTTCTAATTTTACTTTTGATAGTCACTTATGATAAGATAGGTTATATCTAGGTTTATTTCTTTAAAAAAGAATAATTATTAAAGGAAAGTACTTGGTAGACTATGTAGAATTTTAGTTTGTTAATATAAGCTAATTCTAAGAAAATTCTATTTTAGATCCATATGTAAAATAGATACATATTAGTAATAATAGAGAGAAGGGATGTTGGAGGGGGCTGCTTGTTCATCCAGGCCACCCAGAACTGAAATAAGCACACAGAAACCATATTATTTAAATCACTGCTTGGCCCATTAGTTCTAGCTCCTTATTGGCTAAATCTTACATATTAGTTTAACCCATTTCTATTAATCTGTAGCCATGTGGCTGTCGATTCCATTTCTACTGGGACTAATTGGTTTTTCTTTACTCTGCCTCCCTTCTCCCAACATTCAGTTTAGTTTTCCCTGCCTACCTCTGTTCCCTGCGCAGGCTCAAGAAAATTTCTTTATTAATCAATGGTATTCACACCATACAGAGGGAAATCCCACATCATCCCCCATTTTCTGTTTTAACAAAAAGGAAGGTTTTAACTTTAACATAGTAAAATTACATATAACAAGACAGGTATTAAGCAAGAATTACAGTTACAATATTTATATCTACTTTATCTTTTATCCAGGAAAACTATATTTATTCTTTAACTCCATCAAAGACTCTAGAAGGATACACTATTACCTAAATAAACGGGAAGTGCATTATAAACAACTTCCAAAACTCTAGAATTAACAGAGATATCTCGCTGCCTGAACAGTCATCCAAAGTTCTTCTTTTCCATTGGGGCATCCATCTTCAGTCTACAGGACCATAGTATCAAGCAGGCTTTTTCATGAAGCAGGAAATTTCAAAGACAGTTCTGCTTATATTGGCAATTTGTCAGTCACTTTCTTCTGTGTCCTGCAGAATGTCTAGCAGAGCAGAGTTTTTCATGAATCAGGAACCCCAAAGGATGTTCTCACCTTTAGGCAAGTTTCAGCAGTCATTTCTCTGTGGGTCCTGCATGTCCAGTTTTTACAGCATACTATGAAAAAGTCCAGGTAAGAGCAGTTTCTTGTCCAAATGGCTAACAAACTCCATAAGGATCCTCTTTAATGCCCATCTTCCTCTTGAAGTAGATTGGAACTGTCATGTGTCATTATCATGAAAAGTCCTAAATTCTTAAAATATTTAACTGCCATAATCTGAAAATCTCTGAAAGATTTGAAGAAATACTAACTGAAATATATCACTATATATCTAGAAAATCTAACAATCTTGACTATTATAGATGATTATCTTTTAATCTATATTTCTTAATTATACATTACATTTTTAAATGAGCTGTACAAACACAATACCTTAACCAAGAGCAAAAATATACATATAACAAAATTGACCTAAAACTTTTATCAATAAACCAATTCCATATCAATGCAAAGTATCTATCTCTATAGCATATCCCCCTTTAAGTGTAAAGAAACATTTATAAATAATATTTGGGAATATGAACGCAGTTCTGTCCATATTTCTTCCTGCTGTTTTTTGTGCAAAGTAATTTTTTGAGGGTATTTATGGTGACCTATTGGGAGGTCATAGTCTATCAAACCATATTTGAATCCACAGGTTCTCATCCTCTGTGGAAAGAAGAACCTCTTTTTCAAAGCAACATATCATTAGAGCCAAATTTTTAAGTCAAAATACTTTTGTAATATACATGTTGGTTTAGCTTTGCAGCCCGTATAATAAAATGTCTCTCTGTATTTAGCACCATCATAGTCAAAAAGTTCAAAGAAAACACAACAATATACATAATACATACTCTCTGTGTATATTCCATCTTTACATGACTTTTTTTTTACTCTATTACTCTGTCTCTTTGTTTTATTTTTTAAAACCATTTACTTCTTTTCCAACACTCTAAACTTTTTTCTTTCTCCCAAGCCTACATACATTTATCCAACACTGACTTGTTTAGAGTTCTTTTCCAACTAGATTTGTCTTTATTACATATCTGTAATTCTTTACTGTCCAGAAGAGCTTCTTGATGAGGCCAGAATTTTCTACCCAATTTACTTTCTATCAAGACTCAGGAAAACTATTACTATGACTATGTAGTCTTCAGTCTTCATCAGAGACCCAGGAAGGTTAAAATGTTACTTGAGTAAATAGAATGTGAAGAGCAAACAATTTCCAAAACTATAGAAAGGACAGAAACATCTGGCTGTCTGGATAGTCACCCAAGGTTCCTCTGCAATGTTGAAACATCCATCTTCAGCATGCAGGCCTAGAATATCTGACAGAATTTTCTGTAAAGCAGGAATTTTGGAGGACTGTCCTACCTTGTCTTGGCAAAGTTCAGAAGTCGTCTTTTTTGTGTCCTGTTTCTTCAGTTTGGACAGTTTACTGTCTTCAGTTGAGATATGGCAGGGTTTTTTTTGTCCAATCTATAGCCTTTGTCACAAAAAGAAAAGTCTATACAGAGATTCTTTTTTGCTCATCATCTTCTCTGAAATAGATTGATGCTGCCAAGAGCAGATGTGTCTCATTGTCATGAAAAACCTTATGATATTAAACATCTTAAATGCCAAATTCTGTAGTTCTGAAGTGTATTACTACATCTGTATATCTAAAATGTATCTGTTTGACCTTGAAAACATATCTAATATGACTACAAGTTTGATTGTTATAGATGACTGCTAACCTACATTTCTTAATTATCTTAAACAATTTGTGGAAATAGCTTTTAAGTACTAGAACTTGCATTTTAAAATGAGCTGCATAGGTACAAGACTGTAAAAAAGAGTAAACATAAACAAAGTATGTTCTAATAAAAAAACCTTAAATTTATTTATTTATTTATTTATTTAATTCCCTAAATCTAATCTCCTTTGTTCAGCTTTTTTTTCTAGCCATTGCCAGTAACAATTTGTAACAACCCCCCCACCCCAATGATTACACATATCCAAAGCCACCTATTCCACCTCTTGGGAAATTGACAGTCACATCCTATACACTGCTTCTTGTTATTGGGGGTCTCTGGCATCTTTTCAGAACCCTGAAAAAATTAGGATAATGGTTAGATCCTTTTTAGAACAGTCTGTGAGGATGGACCATCTTAGCCAGCAGCCTTGAAGTTGTGCTGGATAGAGGATTCTGAGGAAACTGGATTAGAGGCACTGTGAGAGGTTGGATTACCTGGACCACACATTCTCATTCGTCTCTTGTCCCCTTGTTCTAAAAACACACAGACTTTCAAAGGTAGCATAAATATTTGAATTAGCACAAGTATGAAATGTGCAGTATACACAAATCAATTGAAGATGACTTTTTTATTTTTCAGCAGGTAAAATATATATCGCCTGTTTTGTAGGGTTTTTTAGGTATATTTATGTCTGTAGACAGGATTTTAGGTCTTACCCAATCAACTCTAATCTCTATCAACCTTGAATGAATATATAACCTTTTGCTTTCTGTAAAAATAAAGCATAACCTCTTCCCCAACTTAACATATTTTACTTCCATTTCAAGTTAAGACATTAAGGCATGTGTCACATTTAAATATATATTGTATATGTTGGTTTAATTTACTGAATTTTATAATTCAGAGTCTCTCAGTAACTATTGCTTGCTCATCAGAAATTAAAAAGTTTTAAAATTTAAAGTCACTATGATACCATAGAGGATCCCGGCTCTGTGTATTTTTCAACTTTATGTAGCTTATTCTTTTTATATTACTTCATTTTTTCTTTAAAGACTTCATCTTTATTTATAAACTATTTTTATCTATGACTGTCTATATCCATTTTCTTTTCTTTTTTAAAGTTATGTACATTTTTAAACACACTGCGATCTGTTTAGAGGTTTTATTCTCCTATCTGGATCTGCTTTCTTTTGTATTTGTAATTTTTTCTATCCACATAAGGAAAACATAAACTGCCATGTAACTTAGTTCATGGTAGAGTGGCAGCTTGAGCCTTCAGGCAGCAGCTGAGAGACACATCTCTGTTGATGAGATGAGAGACTGCACTACTAGGAAGCCTTGTTTGGCTTCATTTTGTCTGTTTGGAACAATTCATTAAGCTTTTCAGGTTTTATGTGTAAATACATGCCCATGTTGGTTGTCATTAGTAGCAATATTTTCTCTGTCCCACCATGCAGCTTGCAAATAACAATACAGAGATACAGAGATCTATTATTAATTATGACAGCTCAACTGGTAGCTTAGGCTTGATATAACCAGCTCTTATAACTTGAATTTACCTATTCCTATTTATCTATGTGCCAACCTGAGGCTCATTTACCTTATCTATATACTGTCCATCCTGCTTTTGTGCTTCCTCTGTGTCTCCTGGTGTCCACCCTTCTTCCCAGTGTCCTTTTTGCCTGTAAATCCCACCTCATTATTGTCCACTCAACTTTTTATTAAACCAATCAGAGTGACACTTCTCACAGTGTACGAAAAGATTATTCTACAACAATTGAATTTATAGCCTTGAAACTGAATTTCTATGAAAACATCACCATTTTCAAATTCTCTCATTTCAGCTCAGTTTCTGACTTAAAAGTTCACAATGAGAAGGGTCTATGTGACTTGTTACAGCAAAGTTGTCACTCAGTTGCTGAGATAAAATGTCCTTTGATCTCTGCAGACAGAATCAGAAATACATTTGGAGGCATACTATCTATAAGTAAGGATTCTTTGCTTTTCCATTTTAATTTTGAGAGTCTCCCTTTCTGTCCCAGCACAGCCCATTCTCTTTGAGTTGGTTTTGTAGTGGAATAGGAATGTGATTCACCAAGGTAACTTGTACATCACATCTGTCCAATGATCATTTTTCTAATTTGAACAGCTTTTCCAGGTCTACACAAAGCCTATTTGTTTCCTGTAGGCCATCATCTATTTAAAAATATGATTCTTGCCTTACTAAGCAATTCACTGATGTGAAGAAAAGGCAGTCAAATAAATACATGTGGTGATCTTTCAGATCCAAACAGAAAGAGGACATCACTTCTTTGTCTTCACTAAGAGTGTGCGGAGGAAGGGACTGGTTTGCGAGCTCTTTCATCATTTTCTGAGAAAGACCAAGTAGACTAGTTGGAGTGGATTAGTGTTTTGTGACGAGTCATACCTTGGGTTCTGATGTCCTTGAAAAAAAATCCAATTTGTAAGGAAGAAAATACAGTGGATATTTTAGTGTGTCTAAATATGTAGGAAATTCAAATTCCTACATAAATTGTGTCTTTCCTATCTACACACCTATGATAAAACTTAATTTATAAGTTAAGTAGAGCAAGAGATGAATGGCAATGCCTAATAGCTAAACAGAATACATACGCTCTAATAAAGTTATATAACTATAGTTTCTGTCTGAAATTGAATTTCTGTAAAATTGCCACCTTCCTTTAATAATGTGATAGGATGCAATCCTTATGTGATGAGATAGATAACATGAACAAGTGAATGAGGTAGGCATTGTAACTAGTCCACATGATAATGGCAGCTCCCAAGTGAGTAAATGGGAAGGTAATGTATACAGTGTGGATATGTTTCCTGGGAAAGATACAGTGGGATAGCTCAAGAATGCTAAATACAATGGTGTATAGTCAGAAACAATTACGTGTGCATGTGTTGCGTGTTTGTGTATGTGTGTTACTGGTTATTAAATCCAGGGCTTTCCGGTGGTAGGCAAGCTACTGACTGCAACCTCAGTCACAGTATGTTTAAAGATTTCATTTAATATTTCTCACAATGAATATTGCCAGACAACCTAAACCATGGAAAGCAAAACTGCTGATAAGGGGTGTGTGTGTGTGTGTGTGTGTGTGTGTGTGTGTGTGTGTTGCCTTGCCAAGCCTTGGTCATCAGGTAAGGCATGCTAATGACTGGTCATCTACATTACAGATAATCACGCTTACTTGCTGCCTTTAATCTCACAAATCATACAAACAAACAAAAATGTCAATGCTCATCGACTTTTCAAGGCAACTGGACAATTGTACTGCCCACCTGGCATCCTTCTTTTCTACCACCCTTTTTCCTCTTATGTGCATCACAAAGAGCACAAGAGGAAGATGTGGGGGGGGGGCAGGCCTGATCCTTATTTTAGCTTCCAAAACTTTTCATTTGTAGTTTGTTTTGTGAAAGTGGTCTAATAGCTTGAGATAGATTTTTTTTTTTTTTAAAAAAAAAAAGTAATGTTTTTACTTCACTTTCTAGAATTGGCAAAATGAAACTTAAGAAGGTATAAGTCAAAGATTTTTGTTGATTTCATGCCAAATGAATATGCAAAGTAAGATATTTTAGATAAGGAAAAGTGAGGACCATTGCGGAGGCAAGGAAGTAGAGAGAGACAATGTCACTAGTTAGTGATGAGAACTTCATTATATCTGGATAACTCACTGTCTTCAAATCCTTGGCATGTAAGATGAAAGACAAACATTAAGGATTTTTGTCTGGCGTGTCCTTGCCATCCTGTCAGTTTGACCTTTAGCCAGGAGGAACTAGGCCCAGTTTCTGGTCAATAATTCCATATCTTTATTTCCAAATTTTAATCAGCAATCACAAACTTCAAAGGAAGAATTCACATATCTAATATAAGTATGGGGACAGTAAGACCAAGAAGTGACATGGATATTACAGATATAGGGAAGCAACTGAAGTAGAATTAAGCAACCCTTCCTTACCTTACTGTTGGACAAAGGCCTTACAGAATGGACTGGTAGCCAATGTAGAAAGGACAGTGGTCACACTCTGCTCCAAGGCTAAAACAGGAGGCTGAATGAAGCCTCAGGTCGAGCAGATCATCATATTTTTCTCCCATTTTCTGCTTTATTTCTCAGAATGTCTTTAAATGCTTTCTCTGTGGCCATATTACAGTTTGACAGGAGACAAATTATCATTTATCTTGAGCCCATTTCCACTATTTTATAAAACAAGGAGACTGCTCCTTCTCTTCTTGACACTTCATATGATGCAAGGAGGTTATGTATATGTGTATGTGTGTCTGTGTGCATGCATGTGCGTGTGTATACAATGCTTAGGCATTGAAGGAAAAGGTGTTGAATGTTGAAGGTCATCTACCAGTTTCACAGGGAAGTCAAGAGTTAAGTGATATAATACATGAAATATTTTGAGCTCTATGAAACAAAACAGCATATGCATTTGTGCAATTATGAGTTATTCTCCATGTAGCTATAGCAACATTTTATTTTTTAATGTATTTATTCATTTCTTTATTAACATCTATAGCAGAACCCAAATGGGCAGTGTTTCAATGGTGTAAAAAACAGAAAGTATTAAAAATTTTCCAAGGAAATACAATTAACCATTACATAGTTCACCATTGTCTGCGAGCTCACAGCAAGCTGTGCCATGTGATTTATATTAAGGGAGAGGCAAAGAAAGAAAAAAAGATATTAAAGGTTTTCAGATTTAAGTAACTCCAGATATCCTAAAACTCAGCAAACATGAAGACATTGGAATGTCCTTTTGGAATGACTGATGAGTGAGATGGATTTGAATTCCTGTTATCTACATAATAAAAAGCCACTCTTCTCTAGTCAGAATTTCATGGAAATCTATGTTAAGACACACAGGCCACACAGTTTTTTCTATGGATCAGTCACATTTCAAAGTACTTTGAAAAGATTATTGTTTATTTAATGTTTGAAGTTTACTGTAATTAACATATTACTTTCAAACTGAACAATGAAACAATTTAATCAATAGAAAACATGTTGAGGGATCAAGGTCAGTCTACACAATGCAAGAAAGAGCAGAAATGCAGAGAACTTGTTCCCTGATTCAGAAAGCAGAGTCTAGGAACTGGCTGCTTGGGCTGGTCTTCTCCCAGTTACCACTTAGTGTTCATTCTTGTGAGTGGGAATCACTGGCTATTCTTAGTACAGGTGACTGACTTGGCACTGATTAGTCATTGCAAATGGTTAGCTGTGACTAGTGGGACATTCTCTCCACCCAGAAAAACATAGAGTGAGGTAGAGACAAAAACCCAAAAGAAGAGATACAAAAACTCAAGATGTCTTCATACCAAATCTTGGCTACAGATAAGTTGTTTCAAAATACAGGGCTGTTACATTTACAGCATACGGATCTCACTGATTTCTTTAGTGTAATTATATCCATCACTTAAAGTCTAATTACAACATTCTAGAAGGAATGATCTGTATGTTTGTTTTTGTGCTGAAATAGCTGGAATATGTTTAAATGTGAGCTGTTCCTCACAGGTTTATATATCTGGACACTTGGTCACAATCTGGTGTTGTTATTTACAAAGGTTATGGGACCTCTAAGAGATGAATTCTTGCTAGAGTAAGTACATGATGGGACCAGGATTTGAGATTCAGGAACCTGTGTACTATCTCTTCCAGACTTCTGATGCAATGTGACAGGCCACTCTAGTCTCCTGCTGCCATGCCTTCAACACCCTTCAGCTGGGAGCCAAGATAAACCCTTTCTCATAGAGGTTACTTTTGCCCAACTATTTAATCACAACAATAGAAAGAAAACTTGGATAGTGTAATCTCCCAGGTTCTTGGTTTTCAGAGTTAAAAACTAAAGGGATTTACATATTTATTTTCTATATTCTATTTTGGGTTTCTTTTGGGGTCACGCTGCAAATGTAAGTCACCAAAATGAATCAAATATACATATCAATGTATGCCACACCCTCAATGCCCTTTTTGCTCTCCTTTCAACTCTAAATTCTTCTCATATCATAAATCCATCTGTGTAAGTTAACTTTCCTTTGCTGTGACAAAATATTGAGGTAAATAACTAAGAACAAATGAAAAAAATGAGAAAAGAAAGAAAGAGAAAAGAAGGAAGGAAGGAAGAAAGAAAGAGAAGGAAGGAAGAAATCATTTGGCTCCTGATTTCAGGTATATATTTTGGTACATGGTCATTTTTGGTTTGCAGTGAGGTAGGAGCAAATAGCAAAGCTGTTTGCTTCACCATGTCCTGGAAGCAAAGGGCAAAAAAAGATGTGTCCATACTGACCAGTGACCTAACTTCCTTTATTAGGTCCTGCCTCTTCCTGGCTCCATAAATCTCCCAATGGTACCACAGGTTGGCAACTAAGTCTTTGACAATGGGTTTTGGAGAATATTTGAGATGAAAACTATACCATCATTTCACATCTTCTGTAATTGTTCTCATGTATGTCAAGCACACAAAATGACTTTATGCATGCATATGTATATGTATACATGTGCCCACATAAGAGAACTCAGGTATGCTTAAACAATTTACAGTTTAGTTACTAATCTCATTCTGATTCTTCCTTTTTAAAATGTTTTTTTGCACATTTTGTTTTAAAGGGTTAACCACGTTGTTCCACATATATATGACACAGTTTCTACTGTTAGGTGGCTGCCCTTAATCAGTGCATACTATGGCAGTATTTATTTCTTCTACTTAAAAATCGATAACTCTCTAGCTTTAAATTATCACTAGAAAACTATCTGTTCATACACATTTCTTGTAGGATTTGTAAAGAGCTTCTCAGGGATATAATCCTCTCCAGGAGGATTGAGACATAAAAATTCATGATTTTACTAAGTAGACTGAGATTGCTTTCCAGAAAGACCCATTTGCACAACCTCAGTTCAGCAGAAAATCATGTGTTCATCTATATTCTCCTTCAAACTTGCTCTCTCCAACTTGATATATACACATAGATAATCTCACTTTACATATATACACAGAGGCACAGTTAAAATTATCTATAGATCTAAACATATAGAAATACACATATACATTATTTCTATATAGTACTGCGGTTGTTTGAAAGAAAATGGTCCCCAAAGGGAGTGGCATTATTAGGTATGACCTTCTTGGAGTAGGAGTGACCCTGTTGGAGGAAGAGTGTCACTGTGGAGGTGAGGTTTTACATAGACGGCTCAAGCCATGCTCAGTGTCCCAACTCTAATCTATTGCCATACAGAACTCTCTAGAGTTTTTCTCTGGAATTTCTCTAACAGTGAAGAATTTGACTCCATCATTTTTCAATTTTTACCTTACTTTATAAACTTTAGAATTTGTCTGTATTTTAAATAGCTTGCTGATATTTTATTAAATCTATTTTAATTTGTGTCAACTTCCATAAAATCAAATTTATTTAGAGCTTTGATTCTTTAAAAAAG
>NW_004949151.1:1652971-1656307 GCF_000317375.1 Microtus ochrogaster | reverse complement strand
GAATTTCCTGAGAAACCGCCACACTGCTTTCCAGAGTGGTTGCACAAGTTTACATTCCCACCAGCAATGGATGAGTGTACCCCTTTCTCCACAACCTGAGAGAGAGAACTTTATATGTATATGTATATACAGTTCCTTTGCCTACTTTTGGTTGGCTTTCTATCTTTTATGTTTATTTTTGCTTTTTTCTAACTTTTGCTCATTCTTTATGGATTTTATGTCATGCATCCCAATCCCATTTATCTCTCCATCTCTTCCTATCTGCCCTCTGCCCTGTCAATGCTCCCCAAACAAAAATAAAGACAAACATTTTTCTCAGATTTTTCTTTTATTAAAAATAGATTCTTGGACCAGGTGGGTGAAGAACTTAGATCCACATGCCTCTTGCCCTGGATGGGTGGAAGAGACCACAGGCCCACCTTGCACCACTTGACCTGGGTCAGTTGAAGAAACCACATGCCTGCCTGGTGCCGTTGGGACAGAGTAGGTGAAGAACACCTGCGTACTTGCCGGGGGCCACTTGCCCTAGGTGGGTAGAAAGACTCTGGGCCTACCCAGTGCCTTTTGGCCCCAGACATCAGGGACCATTTTGGTGAGCAATTATCTGATGTGGTATGGGAGAGAGAGAGGCATACTCTGTAGGCAGGACAGACTGTAGGTCAAAGGTTCTGTGGTTGGGTTGGTGAACATGCTTCTCTTTCAGTAGTATGCAGAGCAACTTTCTGTACTATGGAGTCTAGAGAGCAGATGTGAGAGCCAATATGTAATGGAAGCTTAGAAGCATTTCTTTTATGAACTTGGGTATCCCTGTGTTTGGTGCATAGATGTTAAGAATTGCAATGTCATCTTGATGGATTTTTCCTTTGATTATGTAGTATCCTTTCCTATATCTTCTTAGTTTTGTTTTGAAGTTCATTTTGTCAGATACACCAGCTTGCTTCTTAGGTGTATTTGCTTAGAAAATCTTTTTCCTCCTTTACCCTGAGGTGATGTCTGTCCTTGACATTAAGATGTGTTTCTTGAATGCAGCAGAAGCATGGGTTTTATTTTCACACTCATTCTGTTAGTCTGTGTCTTATTGGGAAATTGAGACCACTGATGTAAGTTATCTATGAGTAGCATTTGCTGATTCTGTTATTGTTTGTTCTTGTTGCTGTTGTTAGTGGTGTGTATATGTAAATGTGTGTGCTTCCCTTCTTTTGATTTTATTGGTGTGAGATTATTTATTTTCTGTGTTTTCATTCCTGTAGTTAGCCTCCTTAGGTTGGAGCTTCCCTTCTAATACCTTCTTTAGGGCTAGAATTGTAGACAGATATTGTTTAAGTTTGGCTTTATTATGTAATATCTTATTTTCCCTATCTATGGTGATTTAGCGTTTTGCTGGGTATAGTAGTCTGGCCTGGCATCTTTGGTCTCTTATAATCTGCAAGACATGTGTTCAGGCCTTTCTGGCTTTTAACGTCTCCATTGAAAAGTCAGGTATAATTTTAATAGGTCTGTCTTTATATGTGACTTTATATGTCCCAGATTTCCTGGATGTTTTGTTTTAGAAATTTTTTGGATTTAACATTTTCTTTGACCAACTTATCCATTTTAACAATCATGTCTTCAATGCCTGAGATTCTCTCTTTTATCTCCTGTATTCTATTAGTCAAGCTTGCCTCTATAGTTCCTGTTCACATTCCTAATATTTTTTTTTTTTTAGGATTCTCTCCATTTGTGTTTTCCTTATTGCTTATATTTCCATTACCAGGTCTTGAACAGTTTTATTCATTTCCTCCATGTTGTGTGGAGTGTGGGCTGCATCCTGCCACCTGGCTAGCTTAATCCCCAAAATAACCACACAGAAATTGTATTAATTAAATTACTGCTTGGCCATTAGCTATAGCCTCTTATTGGCTAACTCTCACATCTTGATTTAACCCATTTCCAATCATCTGTATTTCACCAGGAGGTCGTGGCTTACTGGGAAAGATTCAGCATGTCTGACTTGGCAGCTGGCTCCATGGCAGCAATCTCTGTGTCTGCCCTTCTTCCCACCATCCAGTTCTGTCTACTCTGCCTACCTAATTGCTGCCAAGGCAATTTCTTTATTCAAAAGTCCAAGGCAGTTTCTTTATTCAACCAATGAAAGCAACACAAATACAGAAGGACCTCCTACACCACCTCCAACAATTTCTTTGCGCTTCTCTGGATTTCTTTGAGGGATTAGGTTCCTCTTTAAGGACCTCTATCATCTTCGTATAATTGATCTTAAGGTTTTTTTTCTTGTGTTTTAGCTATGTAGGAATATTCAGGGCCTGCTGCAGTAAGATAGCTGGGCTCTAGTGGAGACATATTTTCTTCACTGTGTTTTTATGTTGGCATCTAGGCACCTGGTTTTGGCAGTGATTATAGTTCTAGGTACTAATTTCTGGGTTTGTCTTTGCTGGGTGGGTGTTTTGTTTCTTGGTTTCTGTTTCTTCTCTAAAATTTCAGAAACTTTGGTGTCTTTGTGTTGCCTATTTTCCTGGCTTGTTCAGCTGGAGCATTCACAGGAAATGCCTGCTAATATTGGAGGCTGTGATACTGGCATGAATTGGGTAAGGTCTTTGTGATCTGTGGGAGACAGAGTCAGAGACAAGAGCAAGGCCACAACAGGTTCTCTGCTACAGAGCTGGGAATGGGACTAGGGGACTGGATCTCAGGAGTAGGCATGAAGCTGCCTTCAATCTACTTGTTACCCTGTAAGGAGATGCTCTTGGATTAGTAAGGTGTGTTGCTGGAGTTGGGGACCAGGATAAAGCAAAGGGAGGTTAGTAGGAGCTGCACCATGGGATTCACAACAGATACGTGCAGGGGAGAAGGAAGGCTGCTTCTGTTTCAGCACTGGAGATGGTGGTGATTGGATCTGGAGGAGCAGAGAGAAAAGTTCCTGGTTTTCTCTTTCTTAGCTATGTTGTTTCTTTGATAATACCTAACATATCACATTTCAGAGTTTTCAGTTCTCAGTTGTTTGTTGCTAATGTATAGAAAAACATATCAATTATGTGTCTTACAATCTTGTTATGTTATTAATTTGGGAGATATTTGGGAGATTTATTATAATCATGTCACCTAATAAATGTTTGCATTATTTTCTTCCTTTTTATTTTATTATCATATTTTTGCTTATCTTATTGTACTGGCTAATCTCAAGTTATAATGTTTGTAAGAGTGAAAGGGTATCTTCTATCCATCTCTTCATGCCTCAGAGAGACGCATGCCATGCTCCCCGCTCCTGGGAAGATACACTCCCGGTAAGACCGGTGCTCACTAAGACCGGTGCTCACAGATTATTAGAGATGGGTTGATCGG
>NW_004949151.1:1628427-1650096 GCF_000317375.1 Microtus ochrogaster | reverse complement strand
CCAAGCGGTGATTAAATGAACACAGTGTCCGTGTAATTATTTCGGGTAGAGCTAGCCATGTGGGCGGCCGGGTGCCGGGACGCAGCCCGCCGCTCCCTGTTACTACATCTTCAGAAGAAAGAACACATATTTTTTTATCGTTTGGTGAGATGCTAGCTATTGGTTATGTGCATATGTTATTTATAAGTTGAAGACGTTTCCTTTAGAGCTTGTTAGTAGTCATGAGTCACAAGACAGGGTTCTGTCAGAAGACCGGTTGGATCAGATTATTTGATTTTCTTAATATGTTGATATGGTAGATTACATAGAATTTAAATGTTTAAATTACAAAGAACTTTAAATGTTGCATAATTGGAATAAAGTTTGATTAGTTGGGGCATAATTTCTCATGGACATTGCTGAGTTCCACTTAGCAACACATTTCTGTGTGGAGAAATTTGGTTTGTTGCTTTACTGTTTTCTACTGGATCAGTTTTGCTGTGGTGGTCAGGTGTCCTTCACCTGGAGAAAGTTAAGGAGTAACCCTCCTGCTTGTGTTTTCTGAGAGATAGTGGAGAGTTGGTGAATTGCTAACTAATATAAACATTTGGTAAATTTTATTAGTGAAATCGCCAAAGCCAAGCATTTTTTTAAAGGTTTGGGTGAGAAGTTGTTGATTATGTATACAGTATTGGAAGGGCTATGCAAATTCTTTCCACTTCGGTGTTTTAGTGATTTGTCAGTTTGCAGCAATTGATTAATTTCATGTTTCCATAGACTCATTCACAATAGTGATTTGTTATCATTAAACATATGTAGGGTCAGCAGAGATGGCCCCTCACTTGCTTTTAATATTGGCAAGTTACAGTTTCTTTAAACTTTTTTTACCTTCTAGTCTGGCTGGGCCTCATCCGTTTCATAGATCTTTGAAAGCACCAACTTAGGTTTTATTAATCTTTCCATTGTCCTGCTTTAAACTTTATAGACTTCTGCTTCCATTTTAATAATCTTCTTCTTTGTGATTTCTTCAGCTTCTCAGAGTGAAAACAGATTACTGATTTTAAACCTTTCTATAACATACTCATTCAATGCTGTAAAGTCTGCTTTTACTTCATACCTCAAATTCTGGAAAGTTTTATTTTAAAAGTCATTTGCTTTAAAATGTTTAGAATTTTACTCATTTTAAATTATGCTCTTTAATTTAATTTTAATCCAAGAATTAGGGAATTTTCTTTGTTTGCTTATTTCTGTTGTGTTCTGAAAATATACTCTGATTTCTACTGTTTGTGTGGTAGGGTGTCCATAGCCTACTGTGGACTCGCTTAGCTAGGGCTCCTGGTGAGTTTGAGTAGGATTCTGTCTAGGTTGGAGAAACTTGTCTGCAACTATGCTAGATCAAGTGACTGATAACTCAGTACATGTCAACTACAACTTTATTGATTTCTCATTGCTTGATCTAGTAAATTCTCACGATAATTGTGTGTTTGTCTGCTTCTCTTTGTAGCTCTAGCTGTTCTCAGCCTATATATTTTGATATTCTGTGTTTGTGAATCAACGTATTTTAGGATATCAGTCTACTTAATTTACACATTATATCATCATCTACATTCTCATAGAGGTGTTTCCTTGCTGTGAAGTCTCCACGTGGAATTAACACAGCTACTAATGTTGTGAGGTAATACCACTAGAGAACAAAAGATACTCTTAAACTTGGATAGAGAGTCTATACTGACAGCCAGTGGCTGCATGGGGAACTTGCCCAAATCATGTTGCCCCGAGCCTCACGGCTCTTTGCCTTTTATGCACAAAACCCTCACCTGACTCAGTTTGGTGAGTAAGGGCAGTCAGTGAGGAGTGAAAATGCAGAAGCCAACAATCAAGGTAGGAGTGCACTCAGGACCTGGGACTGTGGACTACGTCTTTGATGGATTAGGTTTTGTCCTGTTTGTCATGTTTTGAGGCTGACATGTTGGAATATAAGATCAGAACGGTACCTCTAACATGGTATCAGTTATACTATGGTCTTTGGACCTGGTACACCCAAAATTTTTAAATACTAGTTTTCTCATATTTCTGTTTTTAATTGACTGGTAGTTTTATATTTAAGGCAGGTGCTGCAGGATAATGCTCTTGTACACATTAAAGATTTGTCACTTATATTGGTTTAAGAAAATGCTGATTGACCAGTATCCAGGCAGGAAGTATAGGTGAATGATCAGACTAGGAGAATTCTGGTAAGAGGAAAGTCAGAGAGGCAGTTGCAAGCTAGATGCAGAGGAAGTAATACGAGAATCCCTTACTGAGGAAAGATCTAAGCCATGTGATTAAACATAGATAAGAATAATGGGTTAATTTAAGTTGTAAGGGTTAGTTCATAAGAAGTCTGAGCAATGGGTCAAACTGTTTATAATTAATATAAGCCTCTGTGTGTTTATTTGGGACTGAAGGACTGTAGACCAGGTGGGACAGAAACTTCTATTTAAAGGTAGATTTATTTTAAACAATATATAGTTAGGTCTGCTTTAGAAACCTATTTTGATTGATATAGTTAAACCACATGGATTTAAAGTAATCATTAATACATTTGTGTTGACATTAGCCATGTTTGTAGCTATTCATTCTACTATCAGAGACTTCTTTATTTTCTTTCCTGGTTTCCATTGAACATTTCACATGACTCTACTTATCTTATCTCTTAGGGCATAAACTATGATTCTTAAAAGTGCTGTTTACAGGGTTTGCCATAGATTTTGACAATATACATTTTAACTACTTGACAAAACTCTTCAAATGACACTATATGCAGGTTTTAGCATAGTATTTTTATTTCTAATTTTTAATTTTTGTAGCACTGCTATCATTTACCTATTTGTACTATAGTATTTCAAAATATTATATTATAACTTTAAACAGGTATTTTCAGGTCATTAAGAACAATATTATGTTTGTGTTGTGTTATTTTTGTAAGATAATATTTTTAATTATTTCAAAGATTTCTCTTTAAATTTGATTTACATTGTGTGTGTGTGTGCACACTCGTGCACGCACTAGCACTTGTGTGTGCATACACTCACTTTCATGTGTATAGAGTATGTCAGAGAACACTTTTTAGGACTTTATTCTGGGTGTTGAACTGATGTCATCAGGCTTGGTGGCAAGTGCAGTTCTCATCTGAAGCATCTAGCCTACCCAAATCTTTCTTCTAATTAAAGAACTAAAACATTCCTGTGAACATTTTTTTTTTCAATTTTCTTTTTAGTTCATTTTACTCCTGTGTGTTGTGAATATCCTATGGCTTGGTGTCTGTCATTATTCTGGCACATTTTCAGTTACTAATTGCATCAAATGACTCTTTCTTGTTTCTTCTTTTTCTCTGCATGGTCTGTACATGTGTCATTGCCTTCTCCAAGTTAACTTGGAACTCTCTTTCATCCAGGAGAGGGCCTTCATCTCTGCTCTTGCCTTGATGAGAATGCAAATGACTTGGCTTTGGATTTTCATGGTGTTCTTCAAAAATTTATTCTGCACTCTTACTGACAGCCTAATGCTGTCAGCCTAATGTCTGATCTATGCTTATGCCTTGTTCTCACAGAAAACTTGACTGACGAATGCCCTCTTGACTGATTTGGGTTCAATTCTTTCACACCAAGATAATTAACTCTAAGAGAGTTTTGGTTAGGAAAATGATTCAAAGGATTGGTTATATGAAATACATGCAACACAAGGAAAACCCATGTAATAGCCTGGATAGTTTAATGATGGGTTTCAGAGAGAAGGCACCATGCTTTAGAGAATTCACGAGGAAGGCAACAGAATGTACTTGCCCAACCAGCAAGTTTGTGGGGAGTAAAAGAGACCTGTGGGCTGAAGTCTTCATCAGGATCTAGGACATTTCTCAATCCACATTTTGTAGGGTGGTCTATGCAGTGTTTTTAAAACAAGCAGGGTTGTGGAATCTGTATAGTCCACGTGGAATATGAGGATCAGTGGGTAAGTCAAACAGGTCATGTGCTAGTTGCACCATAGGACAGCAGGAGGCAGTTACACAAGACATGTCTGGAGCCATCAAACTAGAGAGCTGAGATGAAGGAGAGTACTAGAAATGTCTCTTGGTTCCAACATGAGAAAATCTAATTTCCATTAAAAAGGATTCCCAGATAACATAAAATTCAAGGAATGTTGTTGACAGAGGGTTCTGTCCTGCCCAGTACTGCAGCTTTTCAGTCCCAAAGGAACACACAGAGATCTACATTAATTATAAATTGGTTGGCCTATTAGCTCAGGCTCCTTATTAACTCTTGTATCTTAACTCATAATTCTTATCTGTGTTAGCCACCTGGCTTGGTACCTTTTATCAGCAAGGCAGTCTCATTTTGCTTCCTCTGTGTCTGAGTGACAACTGCAGACTCAACCTTTCCACTTACCAGAATTCTCCTGTTCTCATTGCCCCACCTCTGTTTCCTGCCTGGTCACCCGCCTATACTTCCTGCCTGGCTACTGGTCAAGCAGTGTTTTATTAAAATACAAGTGACAAATCTTTACAAAGTACAAGACCATTGTCTCAAAGCACTTCCCCTTTGTTTTTTTTTTTCAAAACAGGAATTCTGAATCTAATCTCCCTTGTTTAGCTTTCTTTCTGACCATTATCCATAACCACTTGTAAGCAACATTGTAAACAAAGGCAAACATCCATAATCCATATTTTGGGGGAATGTGGATGTAGTTTTCCAGGTTACCTCTACTGATGGGGGCATGGATAATCTTATGGGACCTAAAGAAAATTTAGAATTATGATCAAGTCCTGACTGTAGTATCCTGTGAGACTGGATCATCTCAGTCAGCAGTTTTCAAACTGTTCTAGATGTAAAACTCAGACATCTGAGCCATCAAGATTTCTCAGGGGGTCTTTCTTGATCAAACCAGATTTTTCTTAGGCCAGAATGAATCCACAGCCTCTCATTTCCTGTGGAAACAAAAAACAAAACCTCTTCTCCAATGTAACATATCTTTTGACTCAAATTTTGAAGTCAAAGTATTATATATATTAATATATATTATATATATGTTGGATTAATCTAGCAATATTTATCAAATATCTTTTAGCAGTTGTTGTTTCTTCTTTAGCCATCAAACCATTCAAAGACAGCACAATGACATATAGTATCCAGACTCTCTGTGTATTTTCCATTTTTGCATAGCTTTATTTTAAACTCTATTTCTTTTTTTATATTTATTTTTATTTATTTATTTATTTATTTATTTATTTATTTATTTATTTATTTAAGTTTTCTCTCTCTTCCCCACCACCGCCTCCCATTTCCCTCCCCCTTCCCTAATCAAGTTCCCCTCCCTATTTCTTTTACTTTTATTTTAAATTTTTGGCCTTTTGAAACAAAGTTTCTCTGTGTACCTTTGGCTGTCCTTGAACTCACTCTGTAGACCAGGTTATCCTTCAACTCACAGAGATCCACCTGCATCTGTCTCTCAAGTGTTGGAATTAAAGGTGTGTGCCACCACACCTAACTATTCTATTTCTTTTTTATTTTAAGGACTTTATTCTTTTTCTTTTTTCTTCCAAACCTACATATATTTTTAAACACATTGTCAACCATTTAGAGATTTTCTTTATCTGAATCTATCTTTCCTATATATCTCTTTTTTTTCTGATCACATGAGTCTTTAATTTCCTTTATGGCTAGGATTAAAGCCGTGGCTTTAACAGTCGGATCTACCCCATTCCTTAGCTTTCTGAGAGTCTAGCCTCATGACAGAGGTACCGGCCAGAGCCATGTTTATTGCCACAAGTCTATGGAGTTTCAAGGTCCCTGCCACCACCAAGAAGCACACTCTTGGCTTAACAACAAATGGTGTTGGCATAAACACCATTTAAGTGTTTGCTGGTGGTTCCTTTTAAACAGCCTCTATTATATGAGATGCGCTTGCCTCTAGCAAACAGAGCCCACCAGATAAAATGTTTCTACCAAGAAGCCATGCTTAACTCAGTTCCTTTTTGTCTAGAATTACTTCCCAAGCTCTCTCAGGTTTTATTTGGATGCCATTGTCCACGTTGCCATCATTTGTTGACGGGGGGTTCTGAAGCTGTTCAGTCCCAAAGAAATACACAGAGATCTACATTAATTATAATCTGGTTGGCCTATTAGCTCAGGCTTCTTATTAACTTATTACCTCTTCTTACTCATATTAACGCTTTTAACTTACAAAAAAAGAACACCAAAAGTTAAAAAGAAAAAGAAAAAAATAGAGTTTAAAATAAAGCCACATAAAGATGGAAAATACACGCTAAGTGTGGATATTGTATATTATTACGTTGTCTGTGAATTGTTTGAATGTTGAGGAAGGAGCGACAGTAGCTAAAGGACATTTGATTATAAGTGCTGCTGGATTAATCTAACTTATATATTTTGAAAATGCCTTGACTTCAAAATTTAAGTCAAAGGTATGTTAATTTGGAGAAGAGGTTTTGCTTTTGTTTTCACAGGAAATGAGAGGCTGTGGATTCATTCTGGGAGAAGAAAAATTATGTTTAATCAAGGAAGACTCCCTGAAAAATCTCTGATAGAAGTAGATGGCCCAGATAATCCAACATTTCAGAGGACCTCTGTTGGAGTTTCCTCTGAGTTCTACATCTAGGAAAGCATCAAGACTGTTGGCTGAGATGGTCAAGCCTCACAGAATACTCTAGTCAGGATTTGATTATAATTCAAAATTTTCTTTAGATCCCTCTACCTAAGATTACAGTGCCCCCAATCAGCAGGAAGTATCCTGGAAAACTATGCCCACATTTCCCAAAAATAGATTATGGATGTTTGCCTTTGGTTAGAGTGTTGGTTACAAGTTGTTATGGATAATGGTCAGGAAGAAAGTTAAACAAGGGATATTAGATTCAGAATTCTCATTTTTTTGTTTTTTTTGTTTTTTTTAAACAAGGAGGTAGTGCTGTGGGACAATGGTCTTGTACTTTGTAAAGATTTGTCACTTATATTTTAATAAAATGATGATTGGCCAGTAGCCAGGCAGGAAGTATAGGCAGAATGACCAGGCAGGATATAGAGGTGGGACAATGAAACAGGAGAATTCTGGAAAGAGGAAAGCTCAGTCTGCAGTCATCACCCAAATGCAGAGGAAGCAAGATGAGAAGGCCTCACTGATAAAGGTACCTACACATGTGACTAACACAGATAAGAATTATGAGTTAAGATATAAGAGTTAATAAGAAGCCTGAGCTAATAGGCCAACCAGTTTATAATTAATGTAGACCTCTGTATGTTTCTTTGGGACTGAATGGCTACAGGACAAGGTGGGACAGAAACCTCAGTCAACAAGATGTACTAAACCTCCATTTTGAAATCTTTTCAATGTTTTGAGATCTTCTTCTTCTTCTTTTTCTTCTTCTTCTTTTTCTTCTTCTTCTTTTTTGGCTTGATTTTATTCCCTTTACTTTTAGCATTTCAGTTGGTGACATTTCTGTTGACATATATTCAAACTAACTGTGGTAGTTTACTACCTTATCAGACTTCACACCCAATATTATTTTTCATCATTCATTTTAAGGCTTCTATATTCCATCTTCTTCTTGAACTAAATGAATAATGTTACACATCTTAAAGACTTCTGGCTTCTTGTTTTCACCTTTGAGCCCTCTTATTACACCCACAGCACCAGATACTATTTCTCTAGGACTGAAATAAGGCTTATGAGTCATATACAGAGTGACAAGTCAGGTATAGGAAAAAAATCTTTGTTATAACATTCTATGTAACAAAACTTTGAAATCTCCCCAGATATTACCTAATTGAGACACTTTGTGTGTTTGGAATTAGAAACCTTTTTTAGAAGGTGACCTTAGAGATTATAATGCTATTTTCTCTGCCCAGTGGGTTAAGAATCTTGGCCTCTCTCAGCAGATTCTCTCATGGTGGGCATAACTTGGAAAGAATACAATTCACTCTTAGTCATAATGCTTTATGTGATATATTGTCACTCCCCCAATTCCAATAATTTGAGAAAAGCAAATATGACTTTAATGCCATTGAGAACACCTGGCTTAGCCTTAAAGCTGTTGAGAGAAATAAGACATAGATAACATAGGTCCATTATAAAATGGCCCCTTGGGGGCACAATTTGGGCTCTTGATTCTGCTTTACATAACTACATAAATCTTGGTTAGAAGCTATTTTTATGGAGGTACATGAGGAAAGTACTATATTTACATATGTGAAAATTCCATACTGCAATACAATGCTATAGTGGACAGAAAAGGGAAATTTTATTATTAAAACCCTTTAGCTGTTCAAAGCGTTCACAAGTTACCTTTCTAGATGTAAATTTTCCATGTCTAAAAAATGCATGGTTGAAACCCAGAGGTAATTTTATTTTCAAAAATTTGGGCAAACTCTTCTCAGATACATGAGATTAGTGGAATCTTAAAAAAAGAAAAAAATTAGTGGAGCACACCCAGTTTTCTTAGTTTTTATTTAACTCTCAACTTAGTAACTGGCATTTTTGCATGAATTAAATTCTTTATTTTATTGCAAAATTATAAAAAAAGTTGAATAATTTTGGGGGGATGAGTAACAGATCCTAGGTGGCAGAATAAAGGGGCTTTAGCCCTTACATCTATATGTGTGGCCGCATTTATGTGTGTGTATGTGTATGCACGCGCATGTGTGCATGCACACACGTGTGCATGTCCATTTTGAGGTGAGTGACTGAGATAATACTGGTCATTAACAAAAAAGAGGTCAGGATCTAGTAAGCAAACTTTGTAAAAGAAGCACTGCTAGAGCATAAATCACACATCAAACCCCACACATTAATCATTGGAAACTTCAACACCCTACACTCACCAATGGACAGGTCTACCAGACAGAAACCCAACAAAGAAATAAGGGCGCTAAAAGATGTCATGACTTAAAAGTGCTAAACAGAGCATTCCACTCAATCACAAAAGACTATACCTTCTTCCCAGCATCTTGTGGAACCTTCTCTATAATTGATCACATAACTCAGTGAGAAAGCAAATCTCATCAGATAACAAAAAACTTGGAACAAGCCCCTGTATCTTGTCGGATCACCATGGGCTAAAATTAGAGTTCCACAACAACACAAACTACAAAAATCTTATAAACTCATGGAAACTGAACAACTCTCCACTGAATTACCAATGGGTCAGAGAAGAAATAAAGATGGAATATTACTTAGAATTTAATGAAAACAAATACACAATATACCCAAACATAGAGGACATTATGAAAGTAGTGTCAATAGGAAATTTCAGATCACTAAGTGCCTACATATATTATTTGGAGAAATCTCACACTGGTAACTTAACCACACACCTGAAAGCTCTAGAACAAAAAGAAGAAAACACACCCAGGAGGAGTAGATGGCAGCAAAAATAATCAAACTCAGGGCTGAAATCAGTAAAATAGAAACAAAGAGAACAATACAAGGAATCAATGAAGCAAAGAGTAGGTCCTTTGAGAAAATCAACAAGATAGACAAACACTTATCCAAACTAACTACAAGGCAGAGACAGAATACCCAAATAACATAATCAGAAATGCAAAGGAGGACATAATGATAAACATTGAGGAAATCCAGAGAATCTTTAGGTCATATTTCTGAAAACTGTACTCCACAAATTTGGAAAATCTAAAAGAATAGAGAATTTTCGTTATAGGTACCACATACTAAAATTAATTCAAGATCAGATAAACCATTTAAATAGAATTATAACCCCTAAAAAATTAGAAACAATTTTTGAAAGCCCCCCCCAAAAGACCATGGCCAGATGGTTTCAGTGCAGAATTCTCCCAGACTTTCAAAGAAGAGCTAATACCAATACTCCTAAAATTGTTTTACATAATAAAAACAGAAGAAAGAGTGTCAAATTTCTTTTATTAGGTTATAGTTACCCTGATACCCAAACCACACAAAGACTCAACAAAGCAAGGGAATTACGGACCAATTTCCTTCATGAAAATTGGTGCAAAAATATTCAATAACATACTGGCAAACTGAATCCAAGAACAGATCCAAAAAAAAAATCCCAATGATCATATATGCTTCATCCCAGAGATGCAGGATGGTTCAGCATATAGAAATCTGTCAGTGTAACCCACAGTTTAAACAAACTGAAAGAAAATAAAACACATGATCATCTCATCAGATGCTGAGAAAAACCTGTGACAAAATCCAACACCACTTTATGATAAAGGCCTTGGAGAGATTAGGGTTACAAGGAAGATACCGAAACATTAAAAAAAGGCAATATACAGAAAGCCAACATCCCACAACAAATTAAATGAAGAGAAACTCAAAGAAATGCCACTAAATTCAGGAAAAAGTCCAGGCTATTTACTTTCTCTACATCTATTCAATAGAGTTCTCAAAGTTCTAGCTAGACCAATAAGACAACAAAAGGAGATTAAGGAGACATAAATTAGAAAGGAAGAAATCAAGCTTTTTCTATTTGTAGAGAATATGATACTTTACATAAGTGAACCCCCCAAAACCTACCAGGAATCTCCTACAGCTGATAAACACCTTCAGTGATGTGGCTGTATACAAGATTAACTCAAAAGAAAAAAGAAAAAAAAAACAAAAACCACTATCCCTCCTAGATACAAATGATAAGTGGGCTGAGAAAGAAATCAGAAAAGTGACAACATTTATAATAGCAACAAATAATATAAAATATCCTGGGGTAACTCTAATCAAACAACTGAAGGACCTATATGACAAGAACTTTAAATCTTTGAAGAAGGAGACTGGAGAAGCTAGCAGGGGATTGAAAGGTCTTCCATGCTCATGTTGGATTGACATAGTAAAAATGGCAGAAGCTAGTAGGGGATTGAAAGGTCTTCCATGCTCATGTTGGATTGACATAATAAAAATGGCAGTCTTACCAAATGTAATCTACAGACTCAATGAAACCCATCAAAATTCCAACACAATTCTTCACAAACACTGAAACAATAATAATCAACTTCATCTAGAAAAGCAAAAAGTATAGGACAGCTAAAACAAACACGTATAATAAAGGAATTCCCTGATGTATCACCGTCCCTGACTTTAAGCTCTGCTACAGAGCTAATGTAATAAAAACAGAATGGTACTGGCATAACAACAGACATGTGCATCAATGAAATCAAATTGAAGACCTTCACATAAATCCACACACCTATGAACACCCAACTTTTGACAAAAATTCAAAAGTATACAATGGAAAAAGGAATTCATCATCTTCAACAAAAGATGCTGGTATAACTGGATATTGACATGTAGAAGAATGCAATAGATTCATTTCTATCACCCTGCACAACACTCAAGTCCAAGTGGATCAAAAACCTCAACATAAATCCAGTTACACTCAACCTGAGAGAAGAAAAAGTGGGAAGTAGCCTTGAAGATATTGGCACAGGAGGCAATTTTCTGAATAGAATATCCATAGCACATCTGAGACTGACAAGCAATAAATGGGACCTCCTGAAACTGAAAAGCAAAGGATACAGTCAATAAGACAAAACCAGCAATCTATACAATGGGAAAAGTTCTTCACCAGTTCCACATTTAACAGAGGGCTGATCTCTAAAATATATAACAAGCTCAAGAAACTAGATACCAAAATACCAAATAATTCAATTTAAAAGTGAGATACTGATCTAATCAAAGACTCTCAAGTGGCTGAGATACACTTGAAGAAATTGTTTTCAGAATCCTTAACCATAAGGGAAATGCACACCAAAACAACTCTTAAGATTCCATCTTATACCTGTCAGAGTGGCTAAGATCAAAAACACTGGTGACAGCCTATGTTGGAGAGGATGTGGAGTCAATGTGATAGCCCTCCACTGCTTGTGGGAGTGCAAACTTGTACAGCCACTTTGGAAATCAGTATGGCAGTTTTTCAGAAAATTATACTGTTGTAATAGGAGCAGCGGGCTGCGTCCCGCCACCTGGCTAGCTTTACACCTGAAATAATTACATGGAAATTGTATTCTTTTAAACACTGCCTGGCCCATTAGTTTTAGCCTCTTATTGGCTAGCTCTTACATATTGACCTAACCTGTTATTAATAATCTGTATAACTCACGAGGTGGCTTACCAGGGAAGATCTTAACCTGTGGCTGTGTCGGGAGTGAGAATCATGGTGACTCCTTGACTCAGCTTTTTTCTCCCAGCATTCTGTTCTGTTTACTCCGCCTACCTAATTTTATGTCCTATTAAAGGGCCAAGGCAGTCTGTTTATTTAACCAATGAAATTAACACAAAACAGAAGACTCTCCCCCATCATTATACATCAATCTACCTCAAGACCCAGCAGTAACTCTTGGGCATACACTCAAAGGATATCTAGTCATACCACAAAGACACTTACTCAACTGTCTTCATAGCAACATCATTTATAATAACCAGAACTTGGAAATAACCTAGATGCCCCTCAACTGAAGAATGGATAAAGAAAATGTGGTACACTACTCAGTGGAGAAAAAAAAATGACATCATGAAATTTGCAGGCAAATGGATGGCACTAGGAAAAAAATCATTCTGAGTGAGATAACTCAGACTCAACTCAAAAAGACAAACATGATATATAGTCATTTATAAGTAGATAGATATTAGCTGTAAAGTAAAAGGGTAGGCAGGCTACAACCCATAACCCATAGAGGATAACTAAAAAGGAGAGCCCAAAGAGGAATGTATGGATTTCCCTGGGAAGGGGAATAGAAGAGATCCACTGAGTAAACAGAGTGGTATTGGAGGCAGGGAATGGGACAAGAGGGATCAGGATGGGAGGGTTGGGGGTACTATGGAGAAAGAAAATAATCAAAGAGATGTCTTGATATGGAAGACCATTTCGGGGTTTGGGAGAAACCTGGTGCCAGGGAAACACCCAATAATCCACAAGGATGATGGCAGCTAAGACTCCTAGCAACAGTGGAGAGGGTGCCTGAATGGCCTCTAATTGATACCAGCAAGCCTTCACCCAGCAACTGAAGGAAACAAATGCAGAGATCCACAACTAAGCACTGGTCTGAGCTCTGGGAATCCTGTTAAAGAGAGAGAGGAAGGATTATACAAGCCAAGGTTAGGGGGGCTGGCACTTAAGGTCATCACAAAGGAATCCACAGAAACAACTATCTTGGACTTATAGGAGCTCACAAACTCTGGAACAACAGTAGGGAGCCTGAATGAAACTGACCTAGGTCTTCTACTTATGTGTGACAGTTTTGTAGCTTGGTGTGGGACTCCTAGCAGTGAGATCAGGGCCTATCCCTAACTCTTGAGCTGGCTTTTGGGAACCTATTCCCCATACTGGGTTTCTTCTCCCAGCCTTAATACAAAAGGTGGAGCTTAGTCCTACCTCAACTTGATATGCCAAGCTTTGTTGACACCCATGGGAGTCCTGCCCCTTTCTGTACAGAAACAGAGGAGGTGAGGATTGGGGGTGAGGAGCAGAGGAATGGTGGGTGTGGAGAACAAGAGGGGAGGAGGGAGAGAAAACTTCAGTTGGGATGTAAAATAAATAAAAAAACTTAATTGATAAAAAAGAAAAAAATGAAATCAACAAACTTTTGTGTAGGACAGTTATGAAGAGAGAAGACTGAATGAAATAAAGTGTGAGATGAAAAAGACTTGTCAGCTATAGCACAGAAGACTCTTAGGTTGTTATGAAAAAGACTTGTCAACTATAGCACAGAAGACTCTTAGGTTGTTATGAAAAAGACTTGTCAACTATAGCACAGAAGAGTCTTAAGTTGTTATGAAAAGGTGTGTGCTGACAGTCTGAGCAAAATCCAGAACAAGTGGGTAAATTTGAGAGCACATATGATATCAAAGCTTAACTATAGAAATATAGAAAACATTAGGATACAAAAGCCAGTAACAAATAATATATTAAACACGTGATAAAAAGTATCCAGGGGCTGGAGAGAGACTGAGTAGTTAAGAGTACTGGTTGCTGTTTGCCAGTATCTGTGTTGGAAGGCTCCAGCACACTTGTTGGAAGGTCATAATGACTTGTAACTTTAGTCATAGGGAATCTAATAGCCTCACCTCATCTCCTGAGACATATGTATGGCATATATTGTAACATATGTATGCTTGCTTATATGAACACACACACACACACACACACACACACACACACACACACAGTGAAGCCACTGACTGGGTGACTTTATTATTGAATTTTATTTAACTGTTAAAGAAGTACTGTCAGATCCAGACAGCAGGGGTTCACAACCTTTAATCCCAGCACTTGGGAGGCAGAGGCAGGTGGATCTCTGTGAGCTCAAGGGCACCATGGTCTACAGAAAAGTTATATAGAGAAACCCTATTTTGAAAAACCAAAACAAACAAACAGAAACAAAACAAAACAAAAACTAAAGTCAACCCTTTGGCTGGAAGGTGGTAGCACACACCTTTAATTCCAGTACTTGGGAGGCAGAGGCAGGCAGATCTCTGTGAGCTCCAGGACAGCTTGGTCTACAAGAGTTGGTTCCAGGACAGGTACTAAAGCTACACAGAGAAACTCTGTCTTGAAAAAAAAATAAGTGAAAAAGAAGAAACAGAAAAAGAAAAGAAGAGAAAAGAAAGTAAAAAAGATGTATGCAGTGTTAGTTCTTTTCAAGTTAATACACAGAGCTGGGTAGTGGTGGCTCATGCCTTTAATTCCAGCACACAAGAGGCAGAGGCAGACAGATCTTTGTGAGTCTGAGGCCAACCCGGTCTACAAGAGCTAGTTCCAAGACAGGCACAAAAGCTACAGAAAAACCCTGTCTCAAAATACAAAACAACAACAACAACAACAAACAAAACAACAACCCCCCCACAGATTTGAAGATATATTTTATAAGGCCAGGATTACCTTGTATTAAACCCAAACAAGGAAACATACCAAAAAAGGGAATTATAGGCTCTTATCTCTGATGAACATACAAGAAAATAAAATTTCAATAATTTTCTAGCAAATTGAATATAACAACACATCAAAAAGATCACTCACCATGAACAAATTGATTTCACCTTAGGGATACAAGGGTGTTTTTTTTTAACACAATACACAAAACAATAAAAGCAGTATGTCTCATCAACAGAATAAAAGATTAGTTTGCTTAGAGCATACATTTCAAAAGCATGCTTAATTTGATGAAATGCATCATTCATTGAGACTTTCTTTCATTTGAACTTCTCGGAAGAGCAGTGACACTGAATATTTTGATGTGCTCTTTGACTGTAAAATTTCTTTTGACAGTGTCTTCTCAGATCTTTGTCTCATTTATATTTTCTTGATAGTGAATTGTTTGAACTTCTTGTGGTTATTAATTCGTCATAAGATGTATGGATTGAGTTATTCTCTCTTGATTTGTGGGTTGTCTGTTTACTTTTTTACTGGTTGCCTCTGCTGTACAGAAGTTCTTTGGCACTTATTACAGACACTGTTCTTTCTCTGAAAATGCTCATGAGGTAGCATTAGTGCAGTGACTACACTGGATCATGTCCATAGACAGTACTTCAGACTCAGCTCTAGATTATATGGCGCATGGTTCACTCTGGGGTCAGTTATAAGAATGCTCTCATAATTCGCTCCATAAGCAAAACTCAACCAAGCACTCATTACATATCAATATCATACTAAGAGGCTTAAGTACGTAGAGGTATGGTCTTTGCAGTGAATTAGCTCACAATGCAATAATAAGAAAAACTGGTAAAGACATGCTCGTAAGAAGATTCTGTGGGCTAAACAATGCCATTGTCACATCACAGACCATACATTGTTCAGGAATACCCCACAGGGAGTTAGTTTTGGATGAGAGACTGGTGACCATGCCAAAATCCAGTCATAAATTGCAAGGAGCTTAACTGGCTCCAGGCAAGTTTTAAAGATCATCTGAGAGATTAGTTTCCTACGAGTCCACTGCAGACAGAACTCCAAGGAATCCTCATTTGTTTCCAAACCAAAGCCCATTGTCTGGGCACTCTCACTGAGGCCATTGGTTTTCTAACCTCTGCCTCTCTATCTCCAGGCTTGCCTTCTTTCATTCCTGCAAGCAGTATGCACCCTAGTTGCAACAGACCACTCCCTGTGCCCTGTGCAGGATGCCATCTCTATTTCTCTCCTGAAGCTCTCAGACTAGAGAGTGCTCTCTTAGTCTCCACTTTTTAACATCTTATCTCTTCTTCTAGTTCAAGTAGTAGTCCAGTGTTAAAGGCACCGGGATCTTTCTGAATATATACAACTTCTGGCTTTTCTTTGTTTTATAACACTCTCCCTTTCCCTTTATTTTACATGAAGTTGATTGTGCATAATTCATATACTTACCCAGCCACCATTTATGGCCTGGCCTTAGGTCTTGGTCCATAAGTATCCAGCATAGGACTGTCATCACCAAATGACCTCAACAAACATTGCCTGGAGCGCTGAAGGAATGAATTCTTGCTGTCTGTGAATGTAGCCAATGCCTGAGATTGGCAGTTAAGAAGACTCAGTCCCTAGGGAAGGATAACTTTCATTGTCTTTTCAACCAGAGACCCGGGAAGGCAGAGTGGTAAAAGTGCGTCCTTTGTCCTACAGAACAATGGAATTTATTGTTTGGAATATTGCCGCTACTTGCATGGGTTCTCATGGAAGTTATATAACACACATTACATGCCCTGTTCCTGAGCTACAATTCAGTGGTGACAGTTCTCATCTTCCGGCTATTAGGAGTCTAGAGAGTACTGAGAAGCACCAAAAGTTCTCCCTGTAGAGGGGAGAGAATAAGTTTCATTCTTGGGGACTTCTGTCGGAAGTAAGGGGTCATATGTGGAGTCATCACTTTGAGATGGCAGAAACAGATGTCTACCATATGCCTACCACATGACCTGCATGCTGAGGAAACCATGTCTGTGGGCCTTAAAATTAAGCTAGAATTGATCATTGAGCCAGTCTGCTACTAGGAAAATGCTAGAAAATTCTATTTGTATTATTAATACCTTGAGTAAAACTAACGGGTTTCAGATTCCTGAGCAAAGAGATGGCTTGACAAGTGTCACATTGGGGAGGCTGAAAACATGAGGCTGAGTACACAGAAAGATCCTCACACAAAGACTTGTATTTGCATTTGAGATGATAGCTTCCAGGGAGATACAGATGTGAGAAGAAAGAGCAATACAGCCAGTGCTTTGGGAAGATTGCCATGACCTTGTCTCTCTAGTGCTGGAAGGGTGAAGTAAGAGTAACCCTTAGCCTGCACTCAGGATGATGGCCAGCATCTGGTTCTGTGGCTTCTCATATCCATACTGTGCTGCTGCTTTGCCTTCCCAGGTTAAGGGCTCCTCCTGTGCTCCAGAGCACAGGTGTGACAGTTGGCCCAGGACAGGGAAGACTATCAGGGTGTGAAATTCAAGACTGAGAGCTTTAAAGTAGGAAAGGTCTTAAAGAGACATGGAACAAAGTCAGAAAAGAACCAGAGAATTTTTCAGAAACTTCGAAAGACAAACATAGAACACTGTGGTAGCAGTGAAGTCAAGTGAGTTGTAAGAGTAAAGTGTCCTCTCTAGTGTCACAATCAGTGATGCCTAACAAGAATATAGAAAGCTTATATCAAAAATGCTGGGTAAAGTAGAATTTTGTTTCAGTTTTACTTACTTTATGTAACTACCATTTTAAAAATATCTAATATACACATAAGTTGATAACCTTCTTAAATCATATTATCAACTAAGATACAATAGGCTTATGAAGTAAATGTTATCATTACTTATTATACATAAAGAGGCTGTATTTGAAGAGGTATAAGACCCTGGCCAAGGTCACATGGATAAGTAAACTGTGATTAAAACCTGGTGTACCTTTTGTAAAGTTTGAGTTTTAGTATCAATATCAGTATTATTATACTTAATGTTTATGTATCTTCATTATACCTCCCTGAAAGCTTAGTCCCTTTTTCCATTGTTTCTCTGATCTTCACACCTCGTGCACATCGTAGGTGTGCAATGGTGGTAGGTAGAAAGTCTGAGATGTGGAATGAAAAGAGGCCATTGGATGGATTGCTAGAAGTTTCCTTCTTGAAGTCAGATTTCAGAGGACCTAAAATTGTTTTCTGTTCCCTCTCTCAGATAGTCGGGCATCTCCAGATTGCACTTTCTAGTCGTCTGACTGGTCTAGGAATTATGATGGTCCTGCAAGCCCATAATTATCCAGTAGAACATTCTACATCTGTTGTAGTCTTTGACTCAGTGGCTCCCATTTCCTGAAAGTGTTATCTTCCTAACCAAGGTTTCATTTGCACAGTTCTCAGTGCTCTGTGAGCACAGCTTGGGAAGGAGAAAACTCAAAAAGTGTCGAGTGTGAGGATTTAGCTTACTCTGAATATCGTATTTGGTTTTCCACTCCCCATCATCTGAAAAAGGGATTACGTGCAGACTGAAGATAAATACGGTGGGGAAGGACTGCAGATCCTTGGATAAATATAATGTTCAAAGGACTAAAACAGTCAACTCGGTGATCAGATGCCCATCCACCAATTAGAAGGATTTTCTAGGTGTGTGAATGTTTGGGGTGTGTTTACAATAAGAGACGTGGATAAGAAAGAATGTGTACAATACATTTCAGCGTTTGAAAGTGCCTTAGGGATTGCTGGGTTCCCATTGCCCCAGATGAGGAAACTGAGTTTGCTAACTGACATCTAGTCATATATCTATGACCAAGTGAAGTCAGTTTGGACTCCTGTCCCATCCTGTTTGCAGAGACTGTAGCAAATGGCCTCATCTACTTCCACAGCTCCTGCCCTATGCAATCCCTGGAGGCAAACCCTCAGACTTGCCAACTGTTTCTAATCCTGCCATGGGATTCTTATTTTGAGATCTAAACGACAGTGTATATTTCCTGAAATGCATGTGATGAAATGACCCGAATGGTAACGAGTGTAATTCAGAGTTAGCTTGTTCCAGTGACTGAGGGAATGAGCAGCTGCTCACTAAGTAGGTGCTGCCATAGTGGGCAGGCCACAGGCCCTGCCTTCCAAAGCTTTAACAACAATTTAATAGGCTTTTGTTCTGCCACATAGAAGCTTCAACTTCGCTTTGTTGTCTACACTCTCGAAGCACCAATTTCTTCAACTGCACACTGGGATAATACTGTCTAATAGACTCATAAAAAGAGAAACATTCCAAAGAGTCCTAGAATCCAGTAGTGACCATCCCCAGAATTCTAACCTAAGCTTTGTTTTCACGGAAAGGAAATAAGGGCCTAGTGAGGTTGCATGACATGCTGATTTCCATGTAGGTGCAGCAAGAAAATTTTCCTACTTCTGCCTGCTGGGGCTTAAGGTACCCACTTCAGTTTTGCTCCCTAAGATCTTGGGCAATTGCTGCCTTCAGTAGTTTTATTTTTGTTGTTGTTGTTTGTTTTCATTGCAATCTCTTGGAAAGTAGAAGCAGATGATTATTCAGCAGGTGTGAAGGGGAGGGTGAACTGGAATTCACTGAGTTTGTCTCTTTTAATGAAAAGAACTTCAGTGGCCATTTCATGCACCTTTCCCACTTGGTCATTCAAGTAAAATCCTTGTACTGGCTTTGCTAAGAGTGATCTCCTGTTAATTTTAAAGATGCTTCTGAAGCATTGCATGATTGTCCTCTCAAAGCACAAGCTTGGCTTCAGAGGTTGTGCATCAGAGAACAAATTCCATACTGTGCCCTCTTCAGCGGGCATGGTGGATTTGCTCCTGCACAAAGAAAGGCAAAGAACTCATGGGGCAGGGTGTCCCCTTCAGTGACACACATAATTCGAGAGAGGTTTGAATTTAAGGTCAAATTAAATCTAATAAATAGTGGTGGTTTCTCTTACTCTAGTGAAATGTCATGGGGTGGGGAAGGAGAGAAACAGAACTACACTTCTTACAGGGCTGAGCTTGTGTCTTCCTGTCTGGCCAGGTGTAATGGTAAGCAGTATTATCCTTCTCCTTTTTATCTTTCTTTCTTCATCTTGTATTCATCATCTTTTCCCTTGGGAAGCCCGAGAAGACTGTGGAAAATGTACAACACTGGAGTTCACGCAGGCTAAAGGAACCTGCTCTCCTGTGTTAGTACAGAGTGATCCTGAGCAAATGCATAATTTAAACAAGTTCTCCAGGTAACTTCAGACCTGTCTATTAATTTCTCACTCCTGTTTTAAATCTATGGTTCTTTTGCTTAGTCACGAAATGCCTACCTCTAGCCATCTCGAGATGGAGCCGCATCATCAATATTTTCTCCACGTGATTTTTCCTCAAAGGCTCAGTTTTGAGAACCTCCAAACTTTTCTAAGCTACCACCTGATGCCCTAAGTACATCTTGCCTCTGTCCCCTTTTTATAGCTTCTAATTTACTGTCCCATTTACTTGCACCTGAAATCTCTAGTTCCTAACAGATGGGATTCATGGCTGCTTGGCATATGAAAGGGCACACTGTAAAGAAGCAGGAAGCAACTCAGTGTTGGACATCTGGGTTTCTTATTGTGATCTAGTCATCAGCTTGCAACTCAAACGATGCCCTTTGTACCTGGCTCTGTGATTCTAATTACAGAGAGGTGAGGACACGCCTTACAAATAAAACAATGGACAAGACTGCCCCTCCTGCTGCTGCCATTCCAATTCACTATCAAGATATAGGAGAGGTGAGGGTACACATCCCCTTAACACAAAGGGATTCAAACTGGATAATAGTTGGCTCTTTTCCTTCAGTTTGTGACATAGAGATATTTTATTTCTTGCCTCTCCTCTCCTTTTTTTCTCCCCTCCCCTCCCCTCCTCTCTCCCCTCGCTTCCTTTCCCCTCCCCTTTTATCTCTTCTCTTTGCTTCTCTTCTCCTTTCCTTTCTTCCCTTCCTCTCCCCTCCTCTCTGCTCCCCTTCCCTCTTTTCTGTCTCTATTCCTCTTCCTCTTTTCCTCTCCTCCCTTCTCTCTCTCCTCTCCTCCCCATCTTCTCCATCATCCCCTCTCTTATCTTTCCTTCCTTTTTTAAAATTCTTATTTAAAAAAGAAAACAATGTTTAAAAGAACCCAGACACAATAGGCAATACACAAAAGCATTATTCTCTGATGTAAGAAATTGTCAGTTTGGTTGCCCATCATAGTGAATAGACTGGAAGAGGCAATATGGGAGCCTTCTAGTGCACAAAGTTCTATTTAATTTTAACTCTTATTGTTTGTGGTATTGCATATTGAATACAGAGCTCAAGCATGAAACATAAATCTTCTCCCAAATATCCTATTTCTCTGTCTATATTTTGAGCACAATATGTATTCAAATTCTAGATGTCAAAGGACATGTTTTCTCATGGCTTGAGTATATTTTATAACTTTTAAAAGATTTTATGTGGATGAGTGTATTTCTGCATGTGTGTATGTATACCATGCATGTGTAGTCCCTAAGGGGTCCAAGAAAGTGTTATGTCCCCTGGAATTGGTGTTACAGAGGGTTGTGAGCTATCATGTGGGTGCTGGGAATCACATTTAGGTCCTCTGGAAGAACAGCAAGTATTTTTAACTACTGAGCTATCCCTCCATTTTCTGTAAGTATTTTTATATTCAAATAACAGTTTTTAAAATTATATTAAAATTTCTAATTTTCAAAAGACCCTAAGGTAGTGGCAGTGGCAACCAATTTCCTGCTTTATTTTACATACATATAAATATATATA